>NW_024465825.1:0-62500 GCF_017591425.1 Ochotona curzoniae | reverse complement strand
CCTCTGAACAACAGAGTGTTATCTTCGGAGTCAGAGGAGACTCTGCTAGGGTGACTCCTTGAGGACTTTAACTTCGGACAGTGCTGATTGGCTTCTCATCAGAAATTTCTACCTAACTGAAGTGAGGCCAGGGCTCCAGGAACCAGGCAGAAAAACAGGTCCTGGTTGTGAGAGATCAAGGAACCCCGGAGATGACAGAGGGTGCATCTGTGAGCTGGGGTATGCTCATGTGCACCCACTACTCAGCTGCCAGCCCAGAGGCAGGATTAGACTGAGAAACTCAGCTGTGCTGCTGAACTTGGAAACACCAGGAAAATGTCCCCACCTCCTGCTTGGCTTCCACTCCTTTAATTGAGCTCCTCCTCTTACCTTTCTGAAGCTTGGACTCTTCCACAAGGAAACTTAGTTTCAGGGACCTTATTGGTAGAGCAAAAGCATGTCTGGGAGACAATGGAAGAGATACAAGGGTTCCCCCTCCCCAATGGAAACCTGTCTGAGAGTCCCCAGAGCCCAGCTCCCTACCTTTCTCAGCCCCATGTGCAGAACAGTAGTGCCCCACTGAGGATCAGAACCTGTGAATGAGGGGACAGTGGCCCCTCCACACCTCAGAGTGTCTGTGCAGCATCCCAGCAACAAGCCTTCTGCTCCCAGGTATACTTTCCCAGAGGGTGCATCTGTGAGCTGGGGTATGCTCACATTCATCCACAATCCTGAGCTTTTGAGTGTGAGTCCTGACAGCAGCCCAGAATGGGTCTCTCTATGTGCACCAGGAACATGCCTCCCTGCATTGCACACACCCGTGTGATAAAGGTAAACTTACACATTAGAACACTATGAGATAAGCAACTGTAATTAAGCTAGAGTACTATAACACTACACTGCATGGACTCTGTGATTATGACTGAGGTTTCATGGTGCTGCATTCCTAGTTCTCACTAAGGTAAAAACTAATGCTGTGCTTTGTAAAATGAGATTGTTGAGAGGGTTGGATATTGCATGATGATGCAGTACAATCAGATAAAGGGACTGCACATGAAGACAAAATACAACCAGAGTCCATCTGAAAACCAGGATGCCAATGAAGTGACTAATGGCTGTGCAATGAATGTAGCATGGATGCACAGGACATCAAAATATTTCACACCCAGGAAAGAGGGAAAAGTTAGGAGGGATTTAGGGTTCTTCTTTGGTTGTCCCACTATATGACAGAGTGTCAGGTCTGAGTCCAGCTACTCTGCTTCTAGTTTAGCATTCCTGCTAATGCAACTGGGGAAGCAGTGGGTGATGACTAAAATACTTGGTTCCCTGGTAGATATGTGGGAGACCAAGAAGGAGCTGCAGGCTCTTGGCTTCAGCCTGACCCAATGTGGTAGACCTCGTGGGATTTGATAAGACAAAAGATTATCCCTCCATCCCTCTGCATTTCAAATAATAAGTAAATAAAATGAGAAACAAGTAATTTAATACTTATGGATTGTGATTTGTAGAATTTTCCATTTAATATTTTCAGACATGAAAAATGAAACTGAAGTAAGTTGAAGGAGCTAAGGAAAAGCACATTGTGCACAGAGAAGCAGCTGAGGCATAATTCGTGCCTATCTTTCAAATGGAAGTATCTATAAGTGTTGATCATCTCTGATCGTCACTGTTTAATGCAAATAGACAAGAGAGCAAGAGACCACAAGAGAGACACACACACACACAGAGAAATCTGTCATCCTCTGATTTACTTCCCAGGTGCCTGTAACAGTCCAGGCTAGGCCACATCAAAGTCTGGAGCCCAGAATTCAATTCAAGTCACCCACATGGGTGTCAGGGAACCAAGACTTGAGCAACTCTCAGTGTTTCTCAGGATGCAGAGTTACAAGACCTAGAGATTGGGGGGTGGAGCTGGCATTCAATCCGAGCACCACCCCCCCGTATGTATGATTATCCAAACAATAGCTTTAACTGCTGCACAAATGCTCATCCCTTTCTAGCTCAGCTAAATTTTATTTTTACTTATTTGATAGGAAGTTAGAGAGAACAGGATGGTGCTTGCATCTGCTTGTGTTCTATTGAAGCACACAGCTAGGAGGACAACTCAGGTCTGCCAGGAAGATGACCAGAAACCAATCACTTGAGTCTTTGCTGGAACCTTCCAGAGTCAGCTGCCTCCAGGCTCAGTTGGAGTCAGGAGCAGTACGGATTTAACCAGGGACTGTGTCTGCAATGTAGGCATCTCAACTGCTAGGCTGATGCCCACCCACTTCCTACTTGTATGAATTATTTATGTCTAAGCTTGTATATATTTTATTGGTGCACAGGTATTGTGCCTTTTAACTTGGTCTACATAAGGTGTCTATGAAATTGTAAGAAGCCCCACAGACTTCCACATGGGTGTCAGGGGCTCAAACATGGGCCATCTTTAATGTTTTCTCAGCTGCCTTATCAGGTAGCTAGATGGGAAGCCAGTTGTGACTGGAATCGGCACTCCTACCAGGGATACAGGTGTCACAGGTGGCACTGTTGTGCTCCAATAACTACCCAAACAAGCAATATCTTCTATCTGCTTATTTGCTGGCCAAGTGACCCCAACAGCTTCGTTAGGCAGGATGCCATCCTGTCTCCCATGTGGATGACAAGGACTCAAATTTAGATCTTGGCTGACCCTTATCTTACCTGGTTATTTTCTTCACAAAGGAACATTTTTTTAGGCAAACTGCTGTTTATTTCACATCTTTTACTAAAAACTGTAAAACCATGCGGTGATATATTTTCAATCAGCACAATATAGAGTGAGTGGCTGCTAAAGCATGATTGATGAATAGATGCTTCATTGCGTTGTTCATATCAAATGTATACAGGCTCATAATCTCCCCATTAGTCTCTTTACTGCCTCTCTTACATCTTTGTTTCTCAGGGTGTAGATTAGAGGGTTAAGGCTAGGTGTGACCACTGTGTAAAAGAGGGCAATGAATTTGCCTTGATCTTGAGAATTTTCTGTTGGTAGCAGGAGATATATACACATGACTGGAATGAAAAACAGGGAAACAACCACAAGATGGGCACCACATGTCCCAAAGACTTTCTGAAGTCCTGTATTTGACTGCATAAAAACAGCCCTGGCAATGGCGCCATAGGAGATGAGAATGAGGATGAGAGGTATGAGAACGAAAACAGAGCTGGTGACCAGAAGGGTCAACTCATTCAAATGTGTGTCTGCACAGGATAATTGCAGTAACGCTGGGACTTCACAGAAGAAATGATCCACATGGCGATTTCCACACAAGGGCACCCAGAAGGTAAAGAGGAATGGAGGGCTGAGTCGGTAAAACCACTTACCCAGGAAACCACAGCCAACAGGTGGCAGAAACGAGGGTGCATGATGACACTGTAATGCAAAGGTCTGCACACAGCTGCATAACGGTCATAGGACATCACCACCAGAAGGACACACTCTGGTTCCCAGTGCAAGCACAAAGTAGAGCTGAGTCATGCAGCCAGCATAGGAGATGGTCTTGTCTGGGCCCCAGAGGTTGACCAGCAGCTGAGGGATGGAGCTGGTGGTATAGCAGAGATCCAGAAAAGAGAGGTTGGAGAGGAAGAAGTACATGGGAGTGTGCAGGTGGGAGTCCAGGTACGACAGGATGATGATGAACAGGTTGCCTATCAGTGTCATCAGGTAGAATATCAAGATGAGCACGAAGAGAGCTACTTCCAGGTGAGGCCAGTGTGAAAAGCCCAGCAGAATGAAGTAGTCTTCAGAACTACTGTTCATTTGTGCCATCTTCATTCATTTCTTGTTTCCTTAGTAAAAAAGACATTCTAAGGTTCAAAGGGAAACATGCACAAGAAAGAAATGCCAATTAGAATGTTCTGTTACTCTTCAAGTCCAGAACTATTTGAACAGTAAGAGAAACTATAAGCTATATTAAATAAAAGATTCCTCAGTAAAGAAAAGAAATTGGATGAGTATTTGGATCAACAATGCTGTATCCTATCTCAGAATACTTCACTTATAACTCCAGCTCTGTTTTCAATTCTGTATTCCAGTTGGCATCTGGTTTTGAAGACAGTGGTAAGGTCCAAAGATATGGGCCTTATCACACACATGATATGTCTGGATTGAGTTTAAAGTCCTACTTTACTCTGACCAGTCTTCTCATTCTAGACATTTGAAAATTAATGGCAGGCCCGGCACGATAGCGTAGTGGCTAAAGTCCTCGCCTTTAACGCACCGCGTTCACATATGGGTGCCAGTTCTAATCCTTCTGCTTCCCATCCAGCTCCCTGCTTGTGGCCTGGGAAAGTAGTCAAGGACGGCCCAAAGCCTTGGGACCCTGCACCTGTGTAGACCAGGAGGAAGCTCCTGGCTACTAGCTTCGGATTGGCTCAGCTCCAGCTGTTGTGGCCACTTGGGGAGCAAACCATCAGATGGAAGATCTTCCTCTCTGTCTCTCCTCTCTGTGTATCTGCTTTTCAAATAAAAATAAATAAATCTTTAAAAAAATTAATCAGGGGCCCGGTGCGGTGGCGCAGGTGGTTAAAGGTCCTCGCCTTGCACGCCCGGGATCCCTTATGGGCGCCGGTTCTAATCCCGGCAGCCCTGCTTCTCTTCCAGCTCCCTACCTGTGGCCTGGGAAAGCAGTCGAGGACAGCCCAAAGCTTTGGGACCCTGCACCCGCGTGGGAGACCCAGAAGAGGCTCCTGGCTTCGGATCGGCGTAGTATCGACCCGTTGTGCTCACTTGGGGAGTGAATCATCGGATGGAAGATCTTCCTCTCTGTCTCTCCTCTCTGTACATCCGCCTTTCCAATAACAAATTAATAAAAATAAATCTTTAAAAAAAAATTAATCAGCAGATGAGAGACTCTCTCTCTTTTTTTCCTTTCCTTGCTTCTACTTCTCTTTATCATTCTGTCTCATTTATCATTTGCTCATCTCCTGAACAAACAAACATAAAAAACAACTGAATAGGGCCTGTGCAGTATCCTAGCAGCTAAAGTCCAACCCTTGCATGAGCCAGGATCCCAGATGGTTGCCAGTTCTAATCCTGGCAGCCCTGCTTCCTATCCAACTCCCTGTATGTGGCCCAGTTGAATATGGCCCAAAGCCTTGGGACCCTGCACCCATGTGGGAGACCAAGAAGGGTCTTTGGACTCCTGGCTTCGGATTGGCGCAGGCCATTGCAGCCATTTGAGGCGTGAATCAGTGGGTAGAGGACCTTTCTCTCTGTTTCTCCTCCTCTCTGTGGATCTGACTTTCCAAGAAAATAAATCAATCTTAAAAATACATATTTAAGTAAAATAATGAAACAATGAATAATGAAGACAAAGTTATCCCATACACAAGAAAGCTAATCACTATTCAATAGAGAAATGGTAGCATTCTAAACATGTAAAAGTGTGCAAACACTACCAAATTAGAAATCTGATGAATGGGTTATTTATACAGTATATAATATCTCTTCAGAAATTTCTTGTCAATAAAATAGTGAAAAATGCAACCTTTATGATAGAAATACCCAGCATTGTGGTTATGAACAGATCATAACCAAGTGATCAGCGTTGCTATCACCATGGCTAGGACAAATCAACATGATAATATAGTATCATGAGGCTACTGATGTGTGCTCTGCAGAAAGCATGATGTTATTTCGGTAGAATTCTTAAAACACACACACAGTCTCTCTGTAACAATATAGAAACATGCGAGAAACATGAGCCAACAGCCATTGCTAATACTGTTCAAAAATATAATATTCCATGAAAAGAAAGGTTAAATACCTGGCCCAAATTAGACGTTACCACTGAGACATGCACCTAATGTGTAATCTTGGACATGAAATAAATGGATGCTAGTGAAATACTTGAGGTAGCTGGAAATGTTTTAGTATAGTATCAGTTGCGTGATAATATTCAACTTACTAAACTTAATAATTGAACCGAAGTTATGTGCATCTTGATTTTTAGGTAATGAATGCTAAGATATTCAAGAGTAAAAGACCATCAAAAATCAAAACTTCCTGTCAAAATATTAGGTAAGGGATGATAGGTTCATAACTAGCTAGGTACATAGAAAAAAATAAATTGATAAAAATTTCCAGAAAAAGATGTCTGCTGATGCTTATTTTCATTAAGGGGCAATGTTAGTTCTTTGCATACTTTTTGAACTCTGGAATGTTTGAAATTTTACCACAGTGGAATGAATTACAGAAAATAAAGGTAAAACTTTTTTTTTCTGTGTCATGCAGACATTTCTATTATCATAGAAAAAAATAACTGCCACCTCCTCCTCATTCATGTGTAATTGACACCTGAATAAACAGCACTTGAATAAATTCCTAACCTGCTGGAGGAAGAGACATTTTCCATGAAAATAGTAATTGTTAATCAGTTCATAATATCTGCTTTCATTCAGCATATTCAGACTATTTCTATGCTTACCGGAAAAAATGGGAATATTATAAATTTTATGTGTAAATGAAAAGACACGATAAAGACTATCAAATTTAGTACAACTCTGATGCTTACACAGAAAAAAATATACTTCGTTTAATATAGATAATCCTAAATAAATACCAGATTTTCTTATATGTGATATGTTTATTTGTACTCACAACTTATTTATGAACTGAAAAATAAAACATGAACTTTGATGCTTATAAAATGATGCACAGACAAATACATATCAACTCATGGGTATCATGATATGGACGAAACTGATCTGAAACATGTGTTATTAGAACTCCTTGGAAAGATGCATATATGTAACTGAATTTGAAAACATAAAATATTCTGGAAAGATAAAAATTGAAACATGAGTCAAAGATGGAAAATCACAAAAAATGAAGAGGAATCTGATTCGGGTATTTATTGTTATAAATTTGTATGACAAGGTATCTTGACAACAGGATGCTAGACTTTCTGCCATTGTCCATATGTACAATAAAAGGACACACTTAAATAGCAGAATGATGAGCTTCTGACGGTTTATGAGGGACTATATTATGATAATAATGTAGGGGAAATCAGCTGGAGAGAGGACCTGAAGAAATTTCCTATGCAATTTCATTTCTTTTGGAATATGAGACAGTATCTAAATCATGAGATCAAATTATGATCAGTGTGCATTTTCTTGTCCACATGAGAAAATAATTCTAAATATCTAATGAAGCACTAATGTGCGTTTTAGTCAATATATCAGTTTTAGCAAATCTTGTGTTACTTTGCTGTCAATAAAATAAAGTGCATATCACTGATGGATATGACTCATTTTCTTTGCTTCAGGATTTCAGTCTTTCATAAGAAACATTCATATTGACTTGTGTAATACATTTATTGTGATAAGACATTAAATTATTCTCAAGTGTCCATTTCTTTCTGGATTATTTGCTTCCTCTAACCTTGTCACATCCTTATCCTTTCCACTGCCATCGCCAATGCTTATCTCACATTTCTTATTCAGTTGTAGCACAAGAGGAAGGAAGACACAGCAAAAAGTCCTGTGGTTGCCACTTCCTGGGGAGAGGGGAATCTCATAACTGCACTTTTGCCAAATTACAAGTTTTATGAGAAAAACATGTCAAGCGTGGCTAATTGGTTGGGTTTCAGCAAGAAAACTGAGAAAATAGTTTGACCCCAAGACTACAATCCTGACTTTGAACTTCGCACCTAATTAACCAGTTATTACACTGAACTATTTATGTAATCCAGTTAATATACAGAACAAAAGGAGAGTGCATTTTCAAATAAGAACTTCTTAAAAAGCTGTGGTTAAGTCAGAAACAGCAAAGTGGAAAAGCATGAAGCTTGCTTGACTTAAAGTTAACTAATTCATTAACTAAAGCAAAGTCACAGCTGAGAGATACATTTATATATAGTGAGGGGTTAGAATGGGATCTACCATAAGGCAGCAAAGCATACAAGATGCCAGTGGTGATTTATGATCATGGCTCACTCTAACTGCTGTGTAGATCAGGCATTGTTTAGTGAAAGGTGTCCACATCCCCCCATCCCCTTATCACCAGACAACTTTTTTTCTTGTCATGCTTTATTTCTTTTGTACTCTTACCTGCTGGTTAAGCAGCACTTGAGCAACTCCTTTCTCTTGTGCTCTACATTCCCTATGTGCTGTCTTCCTTTGTCCTCGTCATGTGTGTGCTGTCACCTGTTCCCTGTTTCTCTTGAAACTGCTAAAAGAAATGGCTGTTCGCCCCATTCATTCTACTTCACCAACAAAGGGAAACAGAGACTGAAAGTAACCACTGTTATCATCATGCTAAAAAGAGAATTCCATGAGCCTAATAAAATAGAGAAACGCACCTTTTAGAATACTCAGATATCAGAGGCATCGCTTCCTATTTTAGAGGAAATAAAGACTCAGTGGAATCAAGGATGTAGCTTATTTTCTTTGACTGAGGCCATCGGGAGTTTAAGTCCCAAGGTGTTAATTAATTTCCTCCAAGGAATAGTCTTGGTTCAAACAACATAGGAATGGCTTTAGCATGATACTGGGTTGCTGTACCAAAGTGAAACTCAATCTGTAGTCCAGTCATCATTGAGAAAATACATTTTGGGCTGTGTTTCCAGGAAAATTAATGACTTGTCTTGAGTTACCTGAAATTCCTTCCCCAATCCCCCATCCTGCTAAGGGGTAAATTAAAAAGGTAAATTATGTTTCTTTCTGTCTATCTAAAATTTCAACATAAATTCTGTTCAAGATACCTGTCATTAAAACTTATAAGACTTGTTTGTTGTTGATGGACTTTAGTGCTGTAATGATATAGGGGAAGGAAAGGAATGTGAAGGGTGGAAAGGCAAATCCTGGAGCCTATGGAACAGTACCATGAAAAATAAAATAAAAAATAAGTTTTAAAAAAAAGAGCTTATACAATAACTTAAAACTTGTCATAAAGTTAGTTACAATTTCTGAGAGCAAATTAGTGGGTTGGTGTCAAATAAATGTGTTGGGGATTCAACGTATAGTGACAGCGTCAACACTTGTAAGAAAATGCCATTAGACATTTCTGGCTTATGTATGGAAATAATTGTCATGATCAAAATATAAGGAAACAATTGAATACAAAAACTCATGACATTCTAAAAGTAAATCAACTATACGCACTTAGCTGCAGTCTGAAGAAAAAAGCAGACCACCTGGTGTTCTCTAGTTTAGAAAAAAATGAACAACTTAAAACATTGTCACATTATTGCCAAAAAATTAAATTTTTTATGTATGTATTTTAGATTTATTTGTTTGTTTTTGCTACATTGTATTATGTGACACAGTTGTAGGTACTGGGATTCCCCCACCCATCCCCCACTCCTCCCTCCATGGTGGATTTCTCCACCTTGCTGCATTGCCACAGTTCAAGTTCAGTTGGGGTTCTTTCATTGCAAGCTTATACCAAGCATAGGGTCCAGCATCTTATTGTCCAGATAAATTCAACAGCTTCTTGTGCAGACCATCTCTGGTCTGAAGGTAGAGTCGGCAGAGTGTCATCCCAACCAATCAAAAGCCCCAACACAACATCAGCAACAATCCACAACATTATGGAATTAGTGGACATAGTATTGAGTGACACATATGTTAAAAATAAAATAAAGTAAAATAAAATTTTAAAAAAGTACATTTTGCAGGTACTATTTTTCATATTGATATCATTTCATCTTAAATACTTACATTAAGGCACACGTGATATCTAACCTTTTGGGATTCGCTCATTTCCCTTAGCATTATGGTTTCCAGCTGGGCCCATTTGGCTACAAAGAGCTGCATTTTGTTTTTTTTAATATCTGAGTAGTATTCCATGGAGTAGATGAACCATAGCTTTCTTATCCATTCTTCTGCTGGTGGGCATTTCGGTTGCTTCCAAGTTTTTGCAATTATTGATTGTGCTGCTATGAACATAGGGATGCATGTTGGTTTGTCATGAAACAGGTGTTTTGGATATATTCCTAGGAGTGCTATTGCTGGATCAAATGGTATGCAGATTTTGAGTTGTTTGAGTGTTCTCCATACTGATTACCATAGAGGCTATACCAACCTGCAGCCCCACCAGCAATGGAGTAGGGTTCCCTTTTCCCCACATCCTCGCCAGCAAGCGTCGTTGGTGTTCTTGTTTATGTGGGCCAATCTAACTGGTGTTAGGTGGTACCTCATCGATGTCTTAATTTGAATTTCCCTTACTGCCAGTGAACTTGAGCATTTTTTCATGTTTGCCATTTGGGCTTGTTCCTTTGTGAAATGTTTGCCCATTTCCCGAGCCCATTTCTTGAGTGGCTTGTTTGTTTTGGTGTTTTGGTTGTTTTGAAGTTCTTTGTATACTCTGGAGATTAGCCCTCTATCACCTATGTAGTGTGCAAAGATCTTCTCCCACTCTGTGGGTTGCTTTTTTACTTTGCGGATTGTTTCCCTTGCTGTACAGAAGCGTCTTAGTTTAATGAGGTCCATTTGTTTATTCTGTTCTTAATTGCTATTGCTTTTGGTGTCCTTCTTAGAAAGTCAGGGCCTACTCTTAGATCTTGCAGGGTATTTCCAACATTTTCTTGCAAGAGTTTGAAGGTTTCTGGATGTAGGTTTAGGTCTTTTATCTATGTTGATTTAATCTTAGTGTTTGGTGATAGATGTGAGTTTATCTTTTTGTTTCTGCAGGCTATTAGCCAGTTGTCCCAACAATATTTACTGAAGAGACCTTCCCATTTGCCAGGACTGTCTTTGGTCTTTTTGTCAAAGATTATTTGGCTGTATCTGTGTGGGTTCCCTTCTGGTGTTTCTATTCTGTTCCATTGATCTTCCTCTCTATCTTTGTGCCAGTACCAGGCTGTTTTGATAACCACTGCTCTATAGTATGTCCAGAGGTCCAGAACTGTGATTCCCCCTGCTAACTGTCCCAGAGGAAATGATATACAAAATGTGTGCATTTATATCATTTCAGTGGATTTTCTAAAAAGCTGCTACCAGTTATTCATGGTCTAGATTTTGTGTGACATTATCTGTAATCTAGAAGAACTGTAATTGTTTAGGTTGTAATGAAGATTCATACAAATTGACCAAACCATGACTAACATTGTAGCACTGTGGATTAAGCCACTGCTTATGATAAATGATAAGATAGATAGCTGAGTTACAAGTCACAAATCACAGAATTACACCCCAAATATTATGATTCTATGTGTATAAAACCTAGGCAATTCAAGTCAGGAGCCTGAGGTGACGATAACATCATACATTAGAGTGCTAATTGCTAATTGGTAAAATAATGGTAGAATTCATAGTGCTTATTCCCCTTGCAGTGCCACTCAAAAGCTCTTTGTTGATGGTAAATCTTACTTGCATCTCAGAGTTTAAGCCTGTAATCAGGCCCTGAAGTAACAATGATGTTCTTTGGCTGTAAGAATCACCAGTGACAAGCTGGTGAGGAATGTCTACTTTATTATGCATCCTGGAGGGCATCTTCCTGCACCCACCAAAGACACTGTAATTGGCTACAAGGCATGTCTATTTCCCTTGACCTTCTATTCCAGTCAGAGGTCATGTTCCATGTATTCCAGTCAGAGGTCATGTTCCATGTATAGGACTGGAAACTATGACTCCAGTCATGCGCAAGTGAGCTGTAAGCCACACCCACCAGGTAGTAGGCAGAAATCCAGGAGCAATTACCTAAACTTTCAAAGTTTTATTTTTGCTTTTGTGTGTCAAATAGAGGATATTCTTTTCTTTCTCTAGTTTCTGGTTATGACTAATTGTCCAACTCCCTTGCTTGAAGGAATTTGATATCATCCCTTGATGCTTTCTGAATTTTCCCTAAATCACAGTTATTGGTTATGGTATTAGCAAGTTCTGAAGCAGACCACAGTTTAAGCCATTCACACTAAAATAAAAGATACAGTAGATTCTCTAGCATGAGATCAGGGAATACATGAACGAACTACACACATTCTGTGCTGTCAGAATTTTCTTGAACATAGTATCACATCTCTTTATCAGTATAAGTAAACCCAAAAGATAGATGGTGATCTTGATTCTAGATAAATTCCTCAGACACAGACCCTTAGTTCCATGCCAAACTCTTTGTAATAACTTGTTTTTCTGTTTTGAAATCAGGTGTGGGTGCTTTCCTTGCAACAGTGTGTAGGTGGCATCGGGGACCTGAGCATTCATGCTGGGGTCTGGTAGAGCTGAGTGGGTCTGTGCATTCTGCATATGTTTGGATCTTGGGAGGTTAAGGAAGGAGGATGGAAAGGAGTGTTAGGGCTGCAGGCTGATATGCTGGTGTGATGTGCTAGTGGACTGAACTTGGGGACTCATTAACATTGTTGAGTCTTGGGTGGGCATAGGGATAGGTTTCAAGGCCAGCACATGTGCCAAAACTGAATCTTGGGTCCTGGGTGGGTCCCAGGTGGGCAGGCAGGGCTCCTTGCTAGCATGCAACCCTGGCAGAAGACTGGCTGGAGAATTCATATGCTCATGGGAACAGCGGCTATGGATTGATCTGGGAAACGGTTTTGATATGAGTGGGATGCAGACCACTGAGGGGGTATGTTTCAGATATGGAATAACTTCTAGGGGCTTCTGCCAACAAAGCCACTGATTTGTGGTTATACAAGAGAGCTGAGGCCCTAAGATTTGAAGAAGGGTAATTGCAGGATCTTTCAGGGTCAGAACAACTTACCTGTCCATGTGAAAGACCCTAACTGGGATAGTTAGTATTGACCAATGTACATGAAATACAGGTTTAGTGGCCCAACCTGGCAGGACTGGACCACAGCATCTGTCAGTGAATGTCTGAGCAAGGGATTAGTCATGTTGGGTGGGCCATAAAAGTAACTAGTGCATAAAAGAACCAGATCTGGGGGCAGATTCTGATGGGAAAATGTCGGTTCACCCCTGTGGGACTGCAGTACCCACTGGTTTGAAAAAGCTGGAAGTGGTGTCAGGCCAAAATAGGTATAACCATAGAATTGTCCAACACTCATGGACACTGGGGTTGGGAACAGGTCAGGCTGATCAAGGTTGCAGCACCTACAGGATACCCAAGAATTGGCCATGAGGCAGGCCAGACCACAACATCCACCAACACACGAGAGCTGAGACTGGGGGCTGATCTATGCTGGGTAAGGTCCTAGAATCTGCTGGCATGTGAGAAATCTGGGTCTCAACTGGGCTTTGTGGGGAAACTTGATAAACTCCCCTGGTGGGTTGTAGCTCCCACTGGTGAGCACATGAGTCAGGACTGAGTGTTGGTCAGACAGGGGGGCTAGGATGTTTCACTTGGCAGCTGTGTGGGATGGCTTGGGGAGCAGACTGGGAAGGGATGTACCAAACAATAGCACACTGCCTGCTTAGGATCCCGGATGGGATTTGGGCCATACTGGACTAGGCTATCATACCTGTTGATTTGCATGAAAGACAGAGATGGGGTGGGCTGGGCAGGGCAAGAGTTGGGACTGGGGGCAAGCCAAGCCAGGCCAGGCTACAGTGCCTAAAGGCAAAGGCCATGATGACGGTTGGGCTATGTCAGGTTGGATCAGTGCAACCACCAGCATGTGCAAGATTATTGAGTGCGAATGAGCCTGCTCAAGGAGTTAAGGGGACACCCCTGTTGGATTATGGTTCCAACTTAGGAGTGTGAGAGCTGGAGTAATGTGGACAGCAAAGTGGCTGTGCATGGCTACATCATCCATCAGTATGCATGTTCCTGGGTCTGGGGTATGCCAGACTGAGTGAGGCTGCAGCATCCACTGGTGCTTGTGAAAGCCAGGGTGGGCTATGTTCTACACCAACTGAGCCATGTGAGAACTGAATTTGGGAGTGGGCTAGGTGGGACTAGCCTGTAGCACCCAATAGTAAGAGTCAGATTGGGTATAAGCAGGTCAGGGAAAGCTGCTGCAGCTGTCAGGACAGGAGATAACCTAAGTCAGGCTGGCTAAGAACCCACCCATATGGGTGTGATCTGCCACTAGGAGGTGACTTAATAGAGGATGTTGGGGAACTCCTCTGTCAGGACACAGTCCTGCTGGTGAATGCAAGAACCAAGGCTGGGAGCAGCCTAGACCCGACCAGATATCAATATCAGCCAGCAGGCATATATGTTTCTTGGGTCTGAGGATGAGCTGGAGTAAGCCAGTTCATAGCACCGATTGCCAAAAGTGAGAATCAAGATGGATGCAGGACAGCTGGATTGTATTACAATAGCAGCCAGTTCACATTAAGGCTACGACTGGGGGCTGGCTGGGCTGGGCTAGGTGGCAGCACCTGTTAGAATGAGTTAGAACTGGGAGCAGGCCGGTCTGAGCTAGGCTACATCACCAACTGGCCAATATCAAGGTGAGGCCAGAAAGACTGGGCCGCAGTACCTACCATCACAAATTAGACCACCAGGAAGTGGGGACATACCTCTCCATGGTAAATAGGAGAGCTGGGATTTGGGGCAGACCAGTCTGGGCAGAGTTAAAACACCTGCTGGCCTGCATGTGAGCTGGGTTAGGGAGAGAGCAGGCTGGCCTCAGTGACCATATCTGCTGGTGTGTGCGTGAGTCAGAGTAAGTGAAAACTGGTCAGGCTTTGACAAAGCTTAACTTCCAAGTGCTGGGACTGGGTGCAAATCCTTGTCAGGCTACACCACAGTACCAGTTGGAAAGTGCAAGAACCAGGACTGGGAATGGGCCTGACAGATTTTGAGCAGCCCTCTGATATGCTGAGTTCCCAATATTGAGCATTTGAATCAGGCCTGAGGGTGGGCCTGGCTGGACAGGAAGTAATACCAGCCAGCGTAAGTATCACCTGAAGAGTGGGGTCATTGAACTGAGATAATCTGCAACACCCAAGGACCAAGTGGGATGTGTGACCAACTAGACTAGTTGCTACATGACTGGCATGTACATGAACCAAGACTGATGGTTTGGGGGGGTTGCTCTGACTAGGCTGTAGTTCCCACTGGTATGTTTGAGGATCAAGTGTTGGAAGGGTTGGCCTGGGCCACAACATTCATTGGATTTCATGAGAGATGGGACTGAAAGCAGAAATGACTGGGTAGCTGCAATCATCTGTGTATAGGCTGATGTGGTTGATGGACTGAGCTAGCTCCTGCACTGGCTTGCATGCCACGGAGTCAGGCTTGAGGTCACTTCTGACGAAGTCTCTTTGGGAAGCATTCCCATTCAACTATACTGTTGATCTTAAAACTCCAACCATGGGGAAAATCAGGAACTGTGGTTTGACCATGGAGAGCATATGTGAGAACTGGGCTTCCTTGGGTGCTGAAGCCTGTGCAGTGGACAGCATGACAAGACACAAATGGGGGTCATGACAGATCATTAAAGCCTGTAGAGAACATTTAATACTATGGATGGCAGAACAAATTGGACAACTCTCCTGGCCAGACTTTGAGACACAAAGGTGAACTATGTCAGCCAATGGACCTTGGAAGGATTTTCTTAACATAGCAATAATAAAATCAACAGCATCCCAGAACTGTTGCAAGGTACTTAAGGAGTACCCTTAGAACATGCTCCACATGAGGGATCTTAGGATGGCATCAGGTGACTGTTCCCCATCCCTGAGCACTGATGGAGCTAGGCTGCTGGGAGCAGCCCTCCTCCCTTCTCTACCTTCCTCCAGATATAGAAAGAAAAAAGTTGGACACAGTTATCTCATTCACTTTCCCCATTCCTTAACCCTTCCTACCCTAATTAGTGGACACATGTACACCTATTTTTCAAAAGGAAGAAGCCAAGTGTGAAATATATTATGCTTCTGGACCTCAGAACTATTAATCAGGGTGTCATTGTAATTCATCCTACTGGGCAAATCCTTATACTATATTGAAATAAATATCCAAAGCCACTTCATAGACTATGGTATATGAGTCCTTAAGATGTGCTACCCATTATATCTAAAATTCCATTTTTCATTTGTCTTTGAATGAACTGGCTCTTTCTCAAATGTAATTCAATAAAATATATAAACAATCCTCCCCAAGTTTCAGAGATAATACTCATTTGTTTAGTAATGCTTTTGCAGAAGAATTCAGAGGCACTTCAGTAAAGAAAATAAATACTTCTTATAAAATGTAGATGATAGTCTCATTGTTAGCCCTTCCAATGAGGATTCAGTTAAAAATGCCATTCTGGTGTAAGGATTTTAACAAAATGATACAGTTTTATACAATAAATGCTCAGATTTCAAAACAAGAGGCAAATACTAAGGATGTATTTTGACCTGAGAAAAGTGTGATCTTTAACTCAAGACAAAGGAAGCCATATTATTTAGAGGACCCTCAGAGATAAAAAGCAGTGAATTATATTTCTGGGAAATGCAGGATTTTTAGAATTCAGATTCTAGGACTTGGGTTGATAAACAAACCTGTATATGATGCCTTAAAGTGTCCTGACAAGACCTGCTTTACTGACACAGGAGAGCAAAAGAAGTTTTCCCAAGAGTTAAAGAGCTATTAACAGAAGCTCCAACACGAAGAACTCCTGATCTGGAAAAAAAAAATTAACCCTGTAGTAGAGATGTAGGGAGTAGCTTTAGGAATACCACCTCAAATCTTAGGTTTGCTTCCATGATCAGTGGTTCCATCTCTTAAATAGCTAAAATCAGTGGTCGCAGGAAGACCTGCATGCTTAAGGGCTGTGACAACTATAGCACTCTGGGTTAAAGGAATCATCAAGATGACTTTAGGCCAGACACTTGAAGTTTGAACCTCACACCAGGAACAAGGAGTTTGAGAAATTAATTAAGGACATGGAGGTCTAACAGAAGGATGTCCCATAAGTATCAGGCACTTTTCTTAGGCTCTTTTCTTGGACTTACCTAGGGTAACTTTTAAAGTATGCCAATTCCTCCATCTGGCAATTCTATTGTAGCTAAAAGTACTGAAGAACTATACATCAGTGTGCAAATTCTAATCAGGTATATTCTGGTATATCTAATTTCTGAGATAAATTTCTAAAAAATTCAGGTGGCAATAGTTACATAAAAGGAATTAGAAATTGAAGATTTGCCACATGGATCCTACTCAGGTGAAAGATTATCAGGACTTGCCAATATCCTAACTCATGAAGCTGAACATGTTGTGTTAAGTAAATATACCTTGCAATAAGAAAAAGCCAACAATTTAATATCAATATGAATTCCTAGTATGCTTTTCTTTATGTTACATGAAAATGAAGCAATATGGAGAAAAACAGGTCTACTAATTGCAAAGAATTCTCCCATTAAATATAAAAAATAGGATACTATCCCTCATTGAGGCAATAATGCTGCCAGAGACTGCTACATTCCTTTTTGCAAAAATGTTTAACTTCTTAGCTAACAGAAGCACAACACAAAAAGCTTCTCTACTTGTAGGAGAAAAGGGTAGTTAGGTAATTCCCACTGCATGGAAACCTGGGCTGATGCTATAAAAGCACCTCCACCAGATTCAAAGTCAGTGCTATGGGGCACCAAAAAGATATTCTGCAGTAGGAACTTTACGGGCGAGGAAGGAATTTGGTGACACATTCAGTGTTGTGAAAGAAAAAACAAAACAAACAAAACATGCCAAACAAGAGCACAAAATTCATCAATGCTCCCTTTCACAAAAAGGAGGAAAAAATATAAATTTTCCATGATAAATAAAACTGAGAGACTCCATTACCAACAGATCTCCCAAGACCAAAATTTTCTTGGTTCCACAACTAGAGAACACATCAGAAAAGCAACCTACAGACACATATCTTTGATGGACCTTCCCTACAAGAATCACCAACACAATATTTGCAAATTGACTCCATCACTTCATCATAAACATGAATCAAATGACTTGATGTGTGACTTATCCCAAAAAATCAGTGATGATTCTATATATGCAAAACATTTTTATATCACATCAGCAGAATTAAGGCTGAAGTTCATATAATTTCAATAAATACAAACAGCATTCAATAGAAATTTATACTCTTCATGACAATATAAACACACACAAGAAAACCTGAGTACATTAGTTGTAGGAGCATAGTACATCATAGTGAAGAATACATGATAAACACAAAGAAAAATTCATACTGGAAATGGGAAAGCTGAAGACTTTGAAGAAGACACTTCTAAGATCTGAAATTTGACAAGATTTCCACACTCCTTGTGTTTATTCAATATTGTATTGCAAGTGCCCAGCACAATGGTCTAGAGGCTAAAGTCCTCACCTTGCATGCACCAGGATCCCGTATGAGCACCAGATCTAACCTTAGCAGCCCTGCTTCCCATCAAGCTCCCTGCTTGTGTCCTGGGAAAGCAGTCAAGGATGGCTTGGGACCCTGAATCCACGTGGGAGACTGGAAGAGGCTCCTGGCTCCTGACTTCAGATCATCTCAGCTCCAGCTGATGATTCACTTAGGGAGTGAGTCATCAGATGGAAGATCTTCCTCTCTGTCTCTCCTCCTCTCTATATATCTGACTTTGCAATAACAAAAAATAAATCTTTTAAAAAATAAAATAAAATGCATACTGAAATGAAAGAGTAGTGTCAAACCTGGTGCTGTAGCCTTGGCCAATATTAAATGAGCTCCCATCATCATAAACACCACAGTGCATATAAATTAGAAGCATTTTGACTCAATTGTTGGCTTCAAGAAGTGAGAAAACCATTTGGGGGAACACATTAAGGAACAGCATTTAGAGCTGTTCTTGTTCTTTACACTCAGCCATGAACCTCTCCATGAATGTTCCATCTGTGCTCTATGCCACAGGAGAGAGAATATGTGTTTCTAAACACTGTATCTCATAATTATCCTATTTTTCTTGTCAAAGGGAAAAAAACAAAACACTTTAAATATGGTTTCATGGGTGGGCCTTGATGCAGTGGTTAAGATGCAGTTTAAGATGCCTGAATCACACATTGCAATGCTAGGTTCAAGTCTTAGTTTCAGTTCCAATCCAGCTTCCTTCTAACACACATCCTGGGAAGGAAGCAAATGCTGACTCAAGGAGTTAGATCTCCGATACCTATATGGAGTCCTGATTTCACTTTAGGCTCTGGACTTCAGACTGCCCCATACCCAACAGTTTCTGTCCTTTAGAGAGTAAACCATCAGATGAGAGTCATATAGTCAGATGAAAACATGACAAAGTCCCTGTGATCACATGTCATGATCACTTCACATGTTCTATTGGGGAGACAAAGACAAAGGAGAAGAAAACCTAGATAAAGAGTAATGGCAACCATGTCTACAATGAGCTACAAAACCAACAGGAAGCATCCTGCACATCTGCTAGTCACTTAATAAGTATTCTGATTGGGCCAGGCACAATAGCGTAGTGATTAAAGTCCTCACCTTGCACGCACCAGGATCCCATATAAGTGCTGGTTCTAATGTCGGTGGCCCTGCTCCCCATCCAGCTCCCTGCTTGTGGCCTGGGAAAGCAGTCAAGGATGGCCCAAAACCTTGGGACCTTGCATCTGCTTTGGAGACCTAGAAGATGCTCCTGGCTCCTGGGTGCGGATTGGCGAGTACCGGCTGTCGCGGTCACTTGGGGAGTGAACCATTGGACGAAAAATCTTCCTCTCTGTATATCCACCTTTCCAATAAAAATAAATACATCTTTAAAAAAAAATAAGCATACTGGTTGTCAGATCAACTCTGATAACTCAACACAACACAACACAACCCACAGAGGAACTGTTGTGTTTAGTCCCTTAATCTGATATCACTGAATCATAGGACTTCCCTCCGACCATCCCACAACCTTTTCACCTTTCTTATCACCCAAGGCACAGCATCACTTCACTTTGTCATGAGATGTGAGAAATGAGCACCGTGACAAAGTCACAGGATTCATAGAGTCACAGACTGTGGACATGGAGGAACAAGTTCTGGGCTGCTGTCATGACAAACACACACAAGCTCAGGACTGGGAGTGAAGGTGAGTGTACCTAGGTTATAGGTGTACCTTCTGAAAGAAAAAGTACACCTTAGAGCAGTGGGCATGTCACTGGGAAGCCGTTCAGACATTCTAAGATGTGGAGTGGCCACACTTTTATCACAGACAGGGCTGTGATCTCTCAGGGGACCAAATCTGTGCTGCACATGGGGCTGAGAAAAGGCAAGTGTTCTTTTCAGAGAACACTTTGAGTGTTCCCTTCTCAGAGAAGGAAACAAAAAAGGCTTTCAGAGAAGGCTTCCCATGATCAGCTGCCTATGGGGTCAGTTGGGCTAGGAATCCCTGTTGGGATCAGTATATGTGCCTACTAAAACCCATAAGAAAACACACTGAAACCTAAGTACCTCAGTGCTCTAGAATCTTCACTTCTGCATTTTTTTCCCTACCTCCTCCTTCTCAACCCATCGCCCTCTCACTCCCTCCTCTCAATAGTCCTGACTACTCTGTCACTTCTAAACTGGGACACTTGCACTGTCCTCCCATGTTTCTCCCAGGGCCTAGTTTCCCCTGTGATCAGCTATCCTGCTGCTGTGAGTCAGACTGCATCAATTTCTCATACAAAACACTCCAATGGGAGCTGTTGCTATGGTGCAGTTGGTTAACCCCCAAAGCGTGATGCCAGAATCCCATTTCTAAGTATTGATTTGAGTCCAATTCTTGGGAAACATTAGATTGCAAGTTCCTGAAGGATGGGCCTTAAGACTGTATTAAGCAAGTAACAGTAGTAGCATATAGGGCCATACCTGCTAAATGTTGGGTACTAAATTCATGGGTTTTTTTTTTTAAGATTTTTTTAATTTGCATTAGAAAGTTAAATATACAGGGAGGAAGATCATCCATCTAATGATTCACTCCCCAAGTCACTGCAATGGCCGGAGCAGAGCCAATTCATAGCCAGGAGCCTCTTCTGGGTCTCCCACGTGGTTACAGACCCCTAGATCTTGGACTGTCCCTTATTGCTTCCTCAGACGATAAGCAAGGAGCTGGATGGGAAGTGGGGCCGCTAGGATTAGAAACAGCACCCATATGGAATTCCGGCACATGTAAGGCGAGGACTCCAGCCACTAGGCCTTTATGCCGGGCCCTAAATTTCTTTTTTAATACAGTATAATTGTATTATAACTTACTGGAAAGACATTACATCATAAAAAGGACCATTTAAAAATTGTACTGTTGCTCACAGCAGTTCATCAGTTCATTCCAGTGGAGATAATGCTAACCTGGGATGTCAGGCACATACTAGAACCCTGGTACTGATAGCTTTCCTTTACTGCACCACAAAGAACCTGGGTACCACATTTTCCATTTGTTGCCAGTTCTGAAGTCACATTCTGGGCCTGCTGTGGACGTGTTCTCTGTGCACTGTCTCACAGAGTTGTGCTGCCTTCTTGTGTCAGAGTCCTCCTGCAGACCTCCACAGCTTATAGGCAGTGTTCAGTTCTTCATAACTGGAAGATGGAGTCTTTTTTCATTCACATGTGTCAAGGTACACAGAGGAAGGCTGCTCCTAACTTGCTGTGGCCACAAAACTTCTTTGACCTATGATAATACAGACACATTCAGGTTCATTTTTAGGAAAAGAAATCAGGGTTTCTTGAAAGACACAACATGGGAACTTGAGCAAGTCCTGTATCGCTCAGTCTCACAAGGCACTTGTCTCATACTATAGAAGACAAGGGTTAACAACTTTAGTTACTGTGCACATCCATGCAATGAACAGCCTAGTATATATTCAAAGTGTCTAAATTCAAAGGATCCCCAGAGCCCAGTAGTGTCCCCTCTCCCAATTCAGGCTCTCCATCTGTCACCTTTCAAAGCTATGAGACATACTTCAGAACTCTGGGCCTTGTCCCCACCTGGGTAAATCAAATAGACCACAGGAGATGCACCTAATGGAAAAATTATATGATGGATGGACTCCTGTTTGCACTGTCCCTTCATTCTTAAATATTGCTCCTGCCCCTCTCCAATACTTACTAGAGACAACTTCAGAATATCTCCTTTCTTTTCCATTTGTGAGACACCTGGTTAGAAGTAAGGCCCTGAGAACCTCAAGGTCCACCCTAGACCTAGATATACCAGGGAAGTTTCCAGAACTGCAACTAAGGTCCCCAGAAACAGTCATTGACCTGCAGCTGCTGAAACTCAGGTGCCCATTAGCAGGGTCATCCCTGTGGAGTGTTCACCCTCCACCTTCACTTGGGCTTCACACCAGAGCCAGTGTGAGCATCGGGGCCCAGCTGCGGTTCCAAGTGTCTGTGTACGATGCTTCCCAGGAACGGGACAGGGGGACTTTCTCCAAGGGGTCAGGACACTCAGGCCCCCTCCTCATCCTGTCCTACCTGAGCTCATGCCTCTTCTTTCTCCACATCACAGCAGTGACCACAGCTCCAATGAGCACAGCTGCCAGGAGGACCATTCCAGCGATGACTCCCCACATGGGCACAGTGGGCTGAGGAGGCTCTGAGAGGGGAAGCAAGGGTGAGGGGCTCTGACCCCAGGTCTCAGTCCTGCCCCTGCTGAAGGCTCTGCCCTCCTACCCGTCTTACCCCATCTCAGGGTGAGGGGCTCAGGCAGCCCCTCATGGTACACCTGGCATGTGTATCTCTGCTCCTCTCCAGAAGGCACCAGCACAGCTGCCCACTTCTGGAAGGTTCCATCCCCTGCAGGTCTGGTCTCCACCAGCTCCATGTCCTGGGTCAGGTCCTCCCCATCGTGCTGCCAGATCAGTGTGATCTCTTTTGGGTAGAAGCCCAGGGCCCAGCACCTCAGGGTGGCATTCTTGTCAGAGATGGGATGGTGGGTCACATGTGCTGTGGGTGGGTCTGAGGGAAAATTTGGGAAATTCAGGCCCTTCGTGTTCTTCAAAAGACACTAAATCTATCCTCAGTGACCACCCTGAGAGTGGACAGGAGGACTGCGGTGGGGAAAAGGTGCAAAATCCAGATTCAACGTGGGGAGAATTAGGTAGCTGGCTTAGAGTTAGGCAGCTCCAGGTCTCAGAGGAGCAACAGGATTTGGGTTTGACTTGTATGGGTGCCGAGAGATTTAGGGACCCTGGAGTGAAACCTCCCAGCACAATGAACTGAGGCCTGGAACCAGGCATAGTTCAAATAGCATCCCTGAGGATTCTTTCTGGAATATTCTGTCCCTACCTTCCCCACCCCTAACCCTGATACAGTCCAGGCTTCCACTGTTATGAGGGAAAGGCAAACCCTTGTGGGGGTCCCTGGTGCTAGATCCAGAGCTTAAGAGGATGTCCTAGCTCTGGCCATCAGGAGAGGTGAATGCTGGCCTGGGTTCCACTTCCTCCCCTCTTCCACAGTCCCAGCCCTAAAGGAGATGAGCGAAGGCGGCCACCCCCAGCCCCTCTCCTAGTCTCCCTTCGCACCTGCATGCAACAGCGTCTCCTGTGCCATCTCCAGATATCTGTGCAGCCACTCCACGCACTCCTTTTCCAGGTAGGCTCTTTGGCGCTCAGCTTCACCTGCTGCCTCCTTTTTCTGCTTGCTGATCTGAGCTACAGTGTCAGCCGCAGTCCAGGAGTGCAGGTCCTCATTCAAGGAGATGTAGTCCGCTCCATCATAGGCATGCTGGTGGTACCCCAGGAGAAGTCGCCCATCTGGCCCGACCTCGCAGCCGTACATGGTTTGGAGCATGTGAGACCCTGGCCCAGGCCCACAGAGGTCAGCCCCAGCCACGCAGCTCCGCCCCCGCCCTGACCAACCTACAGGGACTTCAGCAGAAACCAAAAAGAAAACCTAGGCATGTCCCACTGGTTCCTCCTGGCTAAGGGTCTCCGCAGGGCGCATAATCTCAGAATGAGGGGAGCCCCGGGACCCAGAGCAAGCTGGGAGCACATGGGTAGAGGCCGTGCCCTAGCTGGGCCATGTCACTCACCTGCCTCACTCTGGTTGTAGTAGCCGCGCAGGTTTTTCAAGCTCTGGCTGTAAATCTTTGCGCGGTGTCTGGCGGTCTGCGTCTCCTCGACCCAATACTCCAGTGTCATCTGCTGCATCCAGGGCACCTGAGACTCCACCTTTGGGTTCTCAGCGTCGCTGTCAAAGCGCACGAACTGCGTGTTGTCCACGTAACCCACAGAGATGAAGCGGGGCTCCCTGAGGCCCGGCCCAGACATGATGGCTTCGAAGTAACTCAGGGAGTGAGAGCCTAGGGGAGAGAGCAGATGCAAGAAGGCTTGATCTTAGCCATGCCCGGTGCGCAGGATCTCTAAGTTGGGTGGGATAGGTAGAGAGAGGAGGTGTAGAGGGAGTGTTGGACAGAAAGAGAGCTGATGGGGGTGGGGGGGAAGGGCAGTGGAAAGACCTAAGAATTTGAAGTCAGAATGTCTAGGTTGGGGGTGGTGGAGACAAACGACTCAGCCCCCTCCCTGCATGAGCTCCTTTCTCATGAAGGACTTCTCTATCCCACCACACACTCACCTACCCTTGCCTCTCTCAGAGGTAGGATTCCTGCCAGCAAGAGGAGGAGGTTCTGAGACACCCAGGCTCCCATGGATACAGGGTCACTGAATCACAGCTGCTCCAGACGCTCAATGGAAGTAGAGGTAGAAAGACCTGCGCCAAGACTCCACTTCCCAGTCAATGAATGCTTTATTATATCTGTTTCTGAGACTTTGCTCTTAATCCTCCTTTCCTGGAATCCAGTATCCTGTGTGATCTCTTCCTTCCCCGAGGCTGGACTCAGGGCTAAAAGTGAAAGAACTTTGAAAGTCCAAATGAAACACCACACCACCGCTCTTCTGTTTCCTAATTCCTCTCCCTGGGCTGAACTATTACTCCTCCCTTGCCTTCCACTGTTCTAGAAGTAAATTCATCTCTAGACTCTGTTGACAGAGCATAGCCCACCAGGAGAAGACAGGAGACACTGAGGTTCCACTTCTCCTGGGAAAACTTTGTTTGAAAGCCCCTGAATCTGGGGCCCTGTGGTTTCTCAGCCCGATTTACAGCACAAACTTGATCCCTTGGGTGATCAGAAACTTGTCTGTGACAGAGGTGAGTGTGGCTCCTCCACACCTCAGAGCATCTGAGCAGCATCAAAGAACCATGCACACTGCTCCCAGGTGTGCTTCTCCACAAGGTGCATCTGAGACATGTGGTGCTTTCACCCTCACTCCCAGCCCTGAGCTTGTGTGTGTGTCGGGACACCAGCCCAGAAAGGGGTCCTTTCGTGACTACCGGGAATGCAGCCCAGGAATGTGGCTGCCTGGGTTACACACATCCCTGTGATAAAGTTTAACACATACATTAGAACAGTACAAGGTAAGAAGCTTTAATTAAAGCCAGACTAGTTTTAACAGTACACTCTACAAACTCTGTGATTGTGACTCTTAGAGTAATATGGTGCTCTATTCCCACTTCTCATGAAAGCATGATGTGGGTGAGATGGGTGACTATAGTGCTATGATGATGCAACACTATCTATCTATCATATAAAGGGACAGATATGGGAACACAACACAACCACAGTCCATCTGAAAACCAGAGTAGCTACTAAGTGATTAGCAGATGTATAGTGAGTCTACATGTATACATGAGACATCAAAATATTTCATACCCAGAAGGGGATAAGTTAGGAGAGATTTAAGTGTCTGTTTAGGATGCCCCATTCCATGATGGGGTGTTAGGTTTGAGTCCAGCTGCTCTGATTCTAATTTAACATTTCTGTTAATGTAACCAGGGAAGCAATCGGTGATGGCTGAAATACTTGGTTCCCTGGCACCCACATGGGAGACCAAGAGGGAGTTCCATGCTCCTGCCACAGCCTGACCCAACATTGTAGGAATTACAAGATTTAATAGGAAGAAAGTAAACCTCTATCTCTCTATCCCTTTGCCTTTCAAATAATAAGTAAATAAATAAAGAAACAAGCAACTTAATATTTTATGAGTGATTATTTGTGGAGTTTTTCATTTAATATTTGCAGACATGATAAGGTGAATCTGACGTAAGAGGAAGCTCAGTGGAAGGGCTGAGAAAGAGCATATTCTGCACAGGGAAGCGTTTGAGGCGTAACTAGTTCCTTTCTTTTAGCCAGAGGCATCTATAAGTTTTGGTCAGCTCAAGATTGTCATTGTTCAATGCAGACAGAAAGACCTTCACCAGTGCTTACACATTATATTATTTCTTTTATCTAAGCCAGGAGCCTAGATATAAATCCACGTCACCAATGTGACTGTCAGGGAACCAAGCACTGAGCAACTTCTCTCTCTTTCTTGCTCTTTCACTTCCAGGAAGCCATGCAGTTGAGACAGACTGCATGGGTGAGTGAAGAGTCAGCAAAGCTATAAGGAGTTACATCAAGGTCTGGCAAAATGCCTCTCTAATCACTTCATTGCTGCCTCACCCTGTTGATTGCACACTAGGTTGCCTCCAATACTTCATGGAATTTTCTTGAGGGTGTTGTTGGTTTTCTGCAGATGTAAAATGATTCCTGTAACTGGTATAACACCTGAAACTGATCAGTCATGTTATTGTAAAAGGTTCTTTAGCAACTTAAGGCAATAACACACAGCTAAAAACATACATTAGTACAATTGAACCCACATTGTTCCCAAGCATCTTATTATGTGCCCACCTTTGTCCTGGAACTTGAACTAAAATACATAATGCTTCCTTTTTTTTTTTTTGGGGGGGGGGATTAATATTGATTTTATTTTTTTTTTATTGTTGCTTACATTATATTATGTAGTACAGTTTTATAGGCGCTGGGGATCCCCCCCACCCCTCCCATACCCCTCCCCCCATGGTGGATTCCTCCACCTTGTTGCATAACCATAGTTCAAGTTCAGTTGAGATTCATTGCTTGCAAACACATGCCTAGCATAAAGTTCAGCGTCTTATTGTCCAGATAAGTTCAGTGGCCTCTTGGGGAGACCTTCTCTGGTCTGAAGATAGGTCTAACAGAGTAAAGATCCAGTCAGTTAAAAGCCCCAACAAGGCCTCAGTATCATTATACAACATTATGGAATTAATTGACATAGTATTGGGTAAACTATATGTTAAAAATAATGCAAGTTCCATTCTTCGAAACATCTGGGTTGAGACAGTATCAATGACAAGTTCGGAAAATAACAAACAACCAAACAAAAAATTACAGGTTAAATCAAGGCAAACATGTGGTATCTAATCTTTTGGGATTCGCTCATTTCCCTTAGCATTATAGTTTCCAGTTGTGCCCATTTAGCCACAAAGAACTGCATTTTGTTTTTTTTAATAGCTGAGTAGTATTCCATGGAGTAGATGAACCAAAGCTTTCTTATCCAATCTTCTGCTGATGGGCATTTCGGTTGCTTCCATGTTTTCGCAATTACTGATTGTGCTGCAATGAACATGGGGATGCATGTTGGTTTGTCGTAAAACAGGTGTTTTGGATATATTCCTAGGAGTGCTATTGCTGGGTCATATGGTATGCAGATTTTGAGTTGTTTGAGTGTTCTCCAGACTGATTTCCATAAAGGCTGTACCAATTTGCAGCTCCACCAGCAGTGGAGTAGGGTTCCTTTTTCCCCGCATCCTCGCCAGCAAGCGTCGTTGGTGTTCTTGTTTATGTGGGCCAATCTTACTGGTGTTAGGTGGTACCTCATCGATGTTTTAATTTGGATTTCCCTTATTGCTAGGGAGCTGGAACATTTTTTCATATGTTTGTTTGCCATTTGGACTTGTTCCTTTGTGAAATGTTTGCCCATTTCCCGTGCCCATTTCTTGAGTGGCTTGTTTGTTTTGGTTTTTTGGTTGTTTTGAAGTTCTTTGTATATCCTGGAAATTAGCCCCCTATCGCCTATATCGTGTGCAAAGATCTTCTCCCACTCTGTGGGTTGCTTTTTTACTTTGCGGATTGTTTCCCTTGCTGTGCAGAAGCTTCTTAGTTTGATGAGGTCCCATTTGTTTATTCTGTTCTCAACTGCTATTGCTTTTGGTGTCCTTCTTAGAAAGTTGGTACCTACTCCTAGGTCTTGCAGGGTATTTCCTACATTTTCTTGCAAGAGTTTGAAGGTTTCTGGATGTAGGTTTAGGTCTTTTATCCATGTAGATTGGATCTTAGTGTATGGTGATAGATGTGGGTCTATCTTTTTGTTTCTACAGGCTATCAGCCAGTTGTCCCAACAACATTTACTAAAGAGTCCTTCCCACTTGCTTAAGCTGTCATTGGTCTTTTTGTCAAAGATTAATTGGCTGTATCTGTATGGATTCCCTTTTGGTGCTTCTATTCTATTCCATTGATCTTCCTTTCTGTCTTTGTGCCAGTACCAGGCTGTTTTGATAACCACTCCTCTATAGTATGTCCAGAGGTCCGGGATTGTGATTCCCCCTGCTAATTTCTTATTTTTCAGGATGGTTCTAGCTATTCGTGGTTTTTTGTGTTTCCAGATGAACTTTTGAATCATTGTATCCAGTTCCGTGAAGAATGTTTTGGGCAATTTGATTGGAATTGCGTTGAAAATGTATATTGCTTGTGGTAGTATAGACATTTTAATGATATTGATTTTGCCTATCCAGGAGCACGGGATGTTATTCCATCTTTTGAGGTTTTGTTCAATTTCCTTTTTAAATAGTTTGTAGTTTTCTTCGAATAGGTCTCCTACACTTTTGGTTAGATTTATTCCCAAATACTTCATACTTCTCTCTGCTATTTTGAATGGTATCCTGTTGGTTAGATCTTCTTCCATCTTGGTGTTATTTGCGTACACTATGGCTGTTGATTTTCGTTCGTTAATTTTGTACCCCGCCACTCTGCCAAACTCTCGTATAAGTTCTAGCAGTTTCTGTATTGAGTCTCCTGGTTTTTCTATGTATAGGATTATGTCATCTGCATATAGTGAAAGCTTGACTTCTTCGTTTCCTATACGTATGCCTTTGATTTCTTTTTCTTGTCTTATGGCCTCTGCAAGTACCTCTAGGACTATGTTGAATAGCAGTGGTGATAGTGGGCACCCTTGTCTTGTTCCAGATCTCAGTGGGAAGGGTTCTAGCTTTTCTCCATTCAGTATGATACTGGCGTTGGGTTTTTCATAAATTGCTTTAATTATGTTGTGGATTTTCCCATCTATGCCTACTTTGGCTAGAGTTTTTAGCATGAAGAGGTGTTGGATTTTGTCAAAAGCTTTTTCTGCATCTATTGAAACTATTATGTGGTTCTTGTTTTGCAGTTTTTGGATATGGTTTATAACATTTATGGATTTCCGAATGTTGAACCATCCCTGCATTCCAGGGATGAATCCTACTTGATCCGGATGAATGATCTGTCTGATGATTTTTTGAATTCTATTGGCTAGGATTTTGTTGAGAATTTTAGCATCAATGTTCATCAGAGAAATAGGCCTGTAGTTTTCCTTCTCTGATGGTTCTCTATCCGGTTTTGGGATTAAGGTGATGTTGGCTTCATAGAATGAGTTTGGGAGGGTTGCTTCCTCCTCTATTGTTTTGAAGAGCTTGTAGAGGATTGGGGTTAGTTCTGTTCGGAATGTTTTGTAGAATTCTGTAGTGAAGCCGTCTGGGCCTGGGCTTTTTTTCGTTGGGAGATCCTTGATGACTGTTTCAATCTCTACCTCAGTTATGGGTTTATTTAATTCTGCAGTTGCCTCCGGACTGAGTTTTGGTAAGTGGTGGGAGTCCAAGAACTTTTCTATTTCTTGGTGGTCCTCAAATTTGTGGGAGTACAGTTCTTTGTAGTAATTTCTAATTATTTTCTTAATGATTGCAGTGTCTGTTGTTATGTTGCCTTTTTCATCTTTAATGCTGTTGATTCTCACTTTCTCTTGTTTTTTTTTTGGTCAATCGGGCCAGTGGAGTGTCTATTTTGTTTATTTTCTCAAAAAACCAACTTTTTGATTTGTTGATTTTATGTATAGTTTTTTTGATTTCTATTTGGTTTATCTCCTCCCTTGTTTTGATGATTTCTTGTTTCCTATTGTGCGTGGGACTCTTCTGCTGCTGTTTTTCCAGATCCTGGAGGTGTGTGGTTAGTTCCTGTATTTGGCGTCTTTCTTGGGCCTTGACATGCGCTCCGATTGCGATGAATCTACCTCGTAGCACTGCTTTGGCGGTGTCCCACAAGTTTTGGAATGTAGTATCAGAGTTTTCATTGGTTTCCATGAATTTTTTGATCTCATCTTTAATTTCTTCTCTGACCCATTGTTCGTTTAATAGCATATTGTTCAATTTCCAAGAGTGCCTATACTTCCTGGGGAGTTTTGAGTTGTTGATTTCCAGTTTCATCCCATGGTGGTCTGAGAGGGTACATGGTATGATACTAATGTTTTGGAAGTTGTTTAGGTTCGCTTTATGTCCTATCATGTGGTCGATTCTGGAGAAGGTGCCATGCACCGCTGAGAAGAAGGTATAGTCTGTGGCCTTAGGATAAAAAGTTCTATATATGTCTACTAAGTCCAGTTGTTCTATTGTTTGTGTGAGCTCTGTTGTTTCTTTGTTGAGTTTTTGTTTCGTAGACCGGTCCATTGTTGTTAGAGGTGTGTTGAGATCGCCTACAAGAATTGTGCGGGTGTCTATGTCTTCCCTTAAGTCTGTAAGTAATTGCTTTACGTAACTAGGTGCATTAAGATTCGGTGCATAAACATTAATGATGGTGATTGCTTCTTGATGGATCATTCCTTTCACCAGTATAAAATGGCCTTCCCTGTCTCTTTTGATGTTAGTTAGAATGAAATCTATTTCGTCTGAAATTAGGATAGCTACCCCAGCTTTTTTTTCTCGTCTATTGGCGTGAAATATCTTTTTCCATCGCTTCACTTTCAGTTTCTTTGCATCCTTTCTGGTTAGATGCGTTTCTTGTAGGCAACAGATGGTTGGGTCTTGTTTGATGATCCATTCTATTAATCTCTGTCTTTTGATTGGTGAATTTAGGCCATTTGTGTTGAGAGTTAAAATTGAGAGGTTGCAATTTTTCCCTGCCATGTGATTGTGTTGTGTGTGTGTTGTTGCCTATGTAATTGTCTTGTTTGTGTGGCCTTTAGTTTGGAGACCTTCTTATTTGCCAACTTTGTTTGTGATTTGCCTCCTTTTTGTCCGGGACTAGCGCATTTCTAAGGAGACTTTGCAGAGCTGGTTTTGTGTAGACATATTCTTCTAGTTTTTCTTTGCTATTGAAGTATCTGATTTCGTTCTCATATACAAATGAGATCTTTGCTGGGTAGATTATTTTTGGTTGACAGTTGTTTTGTTTCAGGACTTGGAAGATCTTTGTCCATTCTCTCCTTGCTTGTAGGGTCTCTTCGGAGAAGTCAGCAGTGATTCTGATGGGTTTTCCCCTGTATGTGATCTTTTCTCTACTTCGTACTTGTCTCAGGATTCCTTCTTTGTCTTCATTGGAGTAGAACTTGAGCACCGTGTGTCTGGGTGAAGATCTCTTTGGATCATGTCTGTTGGGAGTTCTCTGTCCGTCCTGTATGCGGGGTGGATTTGTGTTCCAAGTGTTTTGGAAGTTTTCCTGTATAATTTCATCAAGCACTGCTTGCATCCCAGATTCTCTTTCTACTCCCTCGGGGAGGCTGATGATCCGAATATTCAGTTTTCTAAGGTAATCTTTCATCTCTTGCATCATTTTATTAGTTTTGCTGAGGTTTGTCTCCAGCTGTTTAATTCGCTGGACACCTTCATTTTGTGTGTCTTCTGTTTCAGAGATCCTTTCCTCTGCCGCATTTATTCTGTTGATGAGGCTTTCAATTTTATTCTCTTGGGCATCCAGTTTGGTTTTGATTTGTTGTATTTCGGTGATTATGCGGTTCTGGAGGTCTTCCAGCTTTGTGTCCACGTCTCTGAGAGATTTTAGCATTATTTTTATCAATTCCTTTGTTGGTAACACTTCCATGTCTTCATCTCGCATCGCCGATATTGATAATGGCTTTTGGCCCTTGTTTGGTGGGGTGCTGGCTCTTTCATCTGGAGCACAACTCTTTCTGGTGGTTTTTCCCATTGCGTTGGTGTATTCTGGTGGGGCAAATGGACCCGTGTGTTGAGGGGCTGTCAGGTGCTTTCCTGTAGAGATTGGAGCCTGCGGGCGTGGTGTTGCCGGGCGTGGTAATTTTCAAGGCACCGTTGGTGCGTTCTCAGGGCCCGGGGCTGTAGAGCACCACCTTGGGGGCCCAGTGGATTCCAGGCACACTCTGGGCACCTCTTCTACAGGTGTGACACCCCAGGGCGTGGAGGGATGGAGGCGCTCTCTGGGTGGGAATTCCCAGGGCTTAGAAGGTTTTATGTGCTTTCTCCCTGCGTTCTCCGTGTCAGGGACTGCAGGGTTTTTCAGGGCCCACCTGTTGCGTCTCCCACACACGGGACTGTGGGTGAGGCACTTTCCAGGCGTGGCTCTTGTGCAGTGAATCCACCACTCGTGGTGTGTGGGTGTTCAGAGCCCCTGCTCCCGTGTGGCTCCCCCACACAGGCCCTTAGCGGAGGAGTGACCCAGGCGCCCTGTTATAATGACTTCACGGCAGGTTCTCACCGTGTCAGTGTGATGCAGGAGTTTTCAGAGCTCTCCTGGTGGGTCGCCCACGCTCAGAACTGCGGGGTGGGAGGCTAGGAGTGAGCAGTTCACCCTATGGGAGTGGTACCTGCGTGCCAGGGACACACAGCGCTACACTTCCCAAAACTGGGAGCTCTCCTGACACCTGACACCTGACACCTGTGCTGCGGAGGCGGCTGCTGCAGGCAGCGATCAGAATCCTCCTGGTGTTCTCACGCATCCACCAGGCAGGATGTGGGGGACTCCAGATCCTCGCCAGCAGCCTCTGCGCACCGAGACGCACTGGCCCCCCTCAGCGCAGGAACATCCGATGCGCCTTCCCTCACCACCAACACCACTGCGCGTAGTTCCCAAGGTACAGACCCAACCGTTTCAGGCTGCCTGCCCCGCCTTCTCAGAGGCTGGAACCTCAGTAGGAGGCGAGGAATGCGGAGGCTGCCACGTCAACCCCCCCCCCCCACCAAACGTCCGGCTGCTGCAGTCTGCCTCCGCCGCTGTCAAAGGCTTCCCGCCGGCGACGATCCACCCGATCTCCCTGCCTCCGAGCTGGCCGCGTCTCCCGTCAAGCCGTTTTCAAAAGTGACTCTGCAGGTCTGGAGTGGGATGTCGGTTTCTCTACCTTTGTCCTGCTCCGTTCTCGTTGTTCTTCCGAGTTGTGTGGATCTTTTTGGCTCCACACTGTCCCAGGGAGCTTCACAGACCTCTCCCTGCGGTTCCCTGCTGTTCCTCTTTGCTGCTTCTGTAGCGTTTTATCCCTATCTCGCTGAACGCTCCCTCACAGCCTTCCTCCTACGTCGGCCATCTTAAAAGGTCCCCATAATGCTTCCTTAAGACATGGCTTGGCAATATCTCTTGGAAACAGATGGCAATTGTGGAGGTAACAGTTTATTTACCATGCAGCCTCGAACTGCTGCAACACATGAAATGATGCATTTTGGCTTCCCACCACATAAAATAGAAAGTAGGTGGGACATCTTCTAAAGAGAGACAAATGCTATGAGTCCCCCAGAGCAAAATGGTTTAAAACTTTTACCTTATATTAGGACTTATATTTAGGAAAAAGATAGTTTGAAAAGATACAAGTTTTTGTAAAGCCTTTCTATTTGTAGAAAGACTCAGTTTCTCTGATCCTTTGAGCTGCCCTTTAACAAAAGAACAAAAACTAATTAAATCAGTACTAGGTGAAGGTGATGGTAATTAGTGTATAATTAATTATACAAATTAATAAAGAATCTATAACATATGCCTTTATATTTTTTCATTTATAATATTTCCTTTTGATTTTGCATTTTTGCCCTTTTAAGTAACATTAATTTAGGCTTAGTGAAAGTTGATTTTGGATATAAGTAACTCACCATCACTATGTAACTACATGTGCTGCCAACCATGCAGTTCCGGGCTTCAGCAGGGTGACTGCAGGTTTGAATGTATAATGGTTTGCTGAAAATGTTTTCTTTGAAGTAAAATAATATTTTTTTTAGAATTGTTTTTGTATCCTCTTAACCATGAAGTAAAAATGAAACAATTCGATGTTGTGCAAAAGCTTGTGGTGATTTCTGTATAAATAAAGAAGGCAGCTTTTTTGAGTTATCCATTATGAGCATCATGCCATAGTGATCCAAGTCTCTTCTTGTCTTCTTTCCCTGCGATTCATGCACTCTTCCCAAGCTCCAAACGGCTGGAGCGGATCTCTGGCAGTCCTTCATTTTTATTTTATTTTATTTTATTTTAATCTTTCTTGAAATACAAAGTGACAGAGGGATATAGGAGGGGAGACACAAAGGCAGACATAGAGAGTGGCTATCTGTTGACTCACGTAAAAAATGCCTGCACTGGCCCAGGCTGGATTAGGCTGAAGCAATGCCTTGGTCTCCCACAAAAGTGACAATGTCTTAGGCATTCATGTCATCTTTGCTGTGTTCTCAGGTGCATTAACAAGGAGCTGGACTGGAAGCCAAGAAGCCAGGATTCAAACTAATGCTTTGATACAGGATGCTGGCCTTGTAAGCAGTTGTTTAACCTATTTTGCCACAATACCCAACACTAAGCTGCCTTTCACATACATTGATCTTAAACCCCTGTAGAATTTATAAGCCTGGGGTTTTGGTCTATTTTAATACAGTTTGTAATCCTAAACATGTACGGTCATACCTGCTAAACAATAAACACTAAATTTATTCTTGAATGAATGAAATATAAATGTATAACAATTTGATAATATCACAGATTGTATAAAAGCACAGAAAAAAGTAGGGAAGGTTTTGCTTCATGCTATGAAGATTCACAACCGTTCATGAATTCAGTCTAGTCAGGAAGTCACTTAATCCCACTTGTTTGCAGAGTTCTGTTCCTTCCAGTTGGAGGAATGGAGTCCTATTGCCTTCACACCTGTCAGGGTGCAGGGGGAGACCAATTCCTACTCACAGTGACATCAACCTTTCTGTCACATGGTCATCACAGTCAAAGCTCACAGCAGGGGAATCTCTCACACTAAACCCCCTTCACTGTGGATCTTTTCCCATCTTTGTCACAATTAATGAACCACATCTAGCTTTGTTGTGCCGGATTTTTGGAATCCCCAGATAATCATCAAGTCTGAAGTCGGTGCTAAGGTTTATTTAGGTTAACCTAGGTCTCCCAGCCACCTCCTCCAGTCCAGCATGGTTGGGTGGGGGAGAGGCAGCTGCAGCCGAGGCTGCTAGGATCAGCAGGGAAGACAAAAAGAAGCACGAGCAAGCCAGAGAGAGCAAGTGCCCAAGCCCCCCAGTTCTTATACATTTAAGGCTATTAATTATACAGTCATGATTTAACAGGCTTCTATTGGTGGGTTTGAAACAAGCAACTTTCAAAAAGTACGAATCGATGAGCTATTGGGCTGTGAATCTTATCAAATACCAGGTACCTCCCTCCTGAGGAGTGGTCTGCCTATGTGACCTGCCAGGTGTCCTGCTGGGTGTCACGTAGACTATCAGTCCTGGAGTTCACACAGCCCCCAGCCAAGCCATTAAGGCAGAATCACAAAAGGCAGAAAACGCCTAGGTTCTTCAGCTTCCCCTGTTTTTTAATCCAAAATCCATTTATGATTCTCACCATTCCCAGCCTGTAGCATCAATATATGTGTTCAGATTGAGAGAAGTTTATGCTTTTGTCTTTTGTTTTTAATTTGAGCTTACAATATCAAGGAGAACATGTAATATTTATCTTTATGTGTGTGGCTTATTTCACCCAACACAATATCCTTCCAACTATTGTTGGGGTCCATCCAGTGGATGTGGGGGACATAAATGTGTGAAGAGCATTGTTCCATTGCAGGCAGGGCCGCAAGGAACTTCCCACTGTATGGCAGTGTTGTAGGGTTTTTGATCCTGAGTATGGCAGCAACCTCAATTCTTGTCTCTCGGGAAAGAAGAATTTTCACACGGACACAGTTTAGTTTTAAAGCAAGATTTATCAGAAAAGTTGAGAAAGGAGACTCCTGTCCTAGTGATGGGAGGGGGCTCTGAGATAGAAAGGACCCTTACCCCCTGCCATAGTGGCAAGAGGAAAAGTAAAAAAGACCCATATCAATGGTGGGAAAAGCACCTTTTAAAGGTTTACTTCAAAGATGTTTCTCCATAAACAAAATAGAATTCCTGGTTTCCATGGTACCTGACCTTGGGAAAAAAGGCCAGAAAGGTGTCACTGGCCAACTTCCTTGGTCCCTTTCTAATAATAAAGAGGTCAGTCTGAAGCCCTCTCCCTTGGCAATGGCCGGGAGACAGAATGGGGCTGAGGCTTCAGGTGGGGAATTGATAAGCTAATAGCACCCTTGTCCCTTGGAAGAAACGTGCTCTGGTGAATCTAAGACATGGTGGGGAAATTCTCTTTTATATAAAAAAATGACTTGGGGACCCAGAATACCCTAACTGCCTACTGCCCAGTCTAACTCCTCTCACACTACTGCAGGGACTCAGTCGTCAGTAAGAATAGGTGCAACCCACAGCGAGGCCACGAGCCCTGTGCTGCATGCTTCAAATCCCAAATTGGCCCAGACACTGACAAGTCCTCCGCTACCTTTTCTGATAGGATCTTCTCAAAAGCTTTTTCTCACTAAGTCTCCTCATTCTCTATGGATTCAGTTTTCAGGTTTTCTTTTACTGGTCAGTATGTGCTAAACATCAATTGGTCTGAGATGGGGAAGAAGGAAAAGGCAGGCAGAGTTTTCTTAGGCCCCTCTATAGGTGAGATCTAAGTAATGGAGATAGACTTGAGAAATGTGTTACACCTTTAATCCCTTCTCAAGGCAGGCAGCAGAGACAGTTCCTCCAGGACAGCTCTTAACTAGTGTAGTCGCTAATGTGAGCAGAAAACCAGAGTCAACACATGTACTTCCCCAGCTCTAGCTAAGAGCATCATTATACAGGCTTATAGAATTAGGCCGAAGTTTGAGGTCAGGCTTGTTAGCTTGAGGTTAGAACAAATTTCAAAAGAAGAGCACATTTTGTCCAGCAGAAGTCCCAGATGCAGCATGGTGCAAGGAATGCTTTTTCTGACTTGTATGTTTTCCGGGACATCAGAAGATATTGCACTAGGCAGAGGCCTAGGTCTAGCATGGTGCAGGAAACAGGAGTGGATTGTTCATTCCTGGAACATGCTGTTCTAACTGAGACACATCCCACAAGGCATGGGAGGTCAAGCGACGTGAGTCAAGTGTACTGACTTCACTCACACCTTCCTCCCTACTTCTGTGGTCTTCAATGTACACCTGGACACCACGGGCTAGCTATAGGAATCTTAAGAGATGTCTTAAACTCAGGAGAGATAGAAACTGAGGGGTGCTTGTGTTTTCTTATCCTCTCTTTTCAGATGGGAAACAAGCCATCCACCACAAAAACCCCCTTGGGGTTTATCCTCAAGCATTGGGATTCCTTTGATCCCCAGAATCTAAAGAAAAAAAAAAAGCATGATCTTTTTTCTGCACCACAGCCTGGCCAGGGTACAAGCTAGAGGATGGAGAGGGCTGGCCTGGAGAGGGAAGTATAAACCTCAATACCATCTTACAACTAGAAAACTTCTGTCAGAAAGCAGGGAAATGGACAACAATGCCCCATATTCAGACTTTTTATGTGTTGAGGGAAAGGAAAGAGTTTCAGGAGGTTTGTAATGTTGAGTCTACTACAGTGGCATCTTCACCCCTGTTAGGACCACAGCAGTCCTTCCAGGACCTGCCTGCTCTTCCAACCTGTCCCCCCTACTCTCAGGATATACCTCTCATAGAGCCCCCTGCTAAGATGCTGCCCCTTCAGCAGATACCAGGAGTAGAAGAGCCAGTTCAGATCCAAGTGTCTTTTCCTTTGCAAGATCTTAGACAAATTAAGGCAGAACTAGGGAGCTTTACAGATGACCCAGACAACTATGTAAATGCTTTTCGGAGTTTAGCACAGATGTATGAATTAACCTGGGAGGATTTAATGGTGCTCTTTGACCAGACTTTAATGAGATAGCAAAGGGTCACTTAAAATTATCTCTAATTGATCAAGGTCCACAGGATAACCCCTCAGCCTTTCTAGAACATTTAAGAGAGACCCTAAAGAATACACTCCCTTGATCCTGACTCTGTGGAAGGGGAGACAAACTTGAGAGAGAGATTTCTAATCCAGTCTGCCCCAGATATTAGGAGGAAACTTTAGAAGGTTGCAGTAGGGCCCAACAACTCCCTAGATGACCTCTTGACGGTAGCTACTATGGTCTTTTATAATAGTGAACAGGAGGGGACCCAAGGGCCAGAGAAAGGGAGTAGGAAGAAAGGCAAGCTCCTGGTAATATATCAATCCCAGCTAGACCCCCGGAGAGCTCCCTTGTGCTTTTGCTGTAAAATTGGAGGCCATCTTGCCAGGGATTTCCAGAGGAAGCATCCAAGTCTATGTACTATTTGCAAGGGAGACCACTGGAAGTTTGATTGTCCTCACAGGTCTAAGACTCTGGGGTCAGTCAACTCCGGAAAGTCTCCCATATAGGACTGAAGGGGCCCGGAGCTTTCCTTGCAGGCTCCGGTGATGCATTCCATCAGCAACCAGGAGTCCCAGGTGGTTTTCACAGTGGAGGGAAATCTCATAGATTTCCTCTTGGACACCGAAGTGACATTCTCCATTCACTCTGGCCAGGGGGCCCCCTCTCCTCTCAAACTGCAACCATAAAGGGTGTGTCGGGAATTCCCCAAGTTAGACGCTTTACTAAGCCTTTGAGCTGTGTCTGGAATGACCTAATATTCACTCATTCCTTCCTGAATATACCAGAGAGTCCTGCACTCCTACTAGGTAGGGATCTCCTGGCCCAGATGAAGACTACAGTACTTATTGGACCAGGAGAGACACTATGCCTTCCTCTATGGATATTTGGTCTTGCATGCACATGCAGCTATTTGGAAAGAGAGACATTTTCTCACAGCCAATGGGACTCAAATCAAGTACCATAAGGAGATAGATCGTTTATTGACCTCAGTGTTTCTTCCCTGTGAGGTAGCATTATACACTGCAAGGGACACCAGAAGGGAACAGATGATGTAGCAGAGGGAAACAAACTGGTAGATTTGGCCACTCAGGAAGCAGCGAGAGAGACCCTTCCTCTTGAGGTCGCAGAGGCTCCTTTAATCTGGGAGGGGATGCCACCTGAAATCTAGCCTCAGTATACACCTAAAGAAACTTAATGGGCATTTAGTCGAGGTTATAGCCTTCAGCCTAATGGATGGCTCCAGTCAGAGGAGGGAAAAATTCATCTCCCTGCTTCAAGCCAATGGAAGGTTCTTAAAACCCTTCATCAAATTTCTCATCTAGGGCGAGATAAGACTTTACATATGGCCCAACAGCTGTTTACTAGAAAGAACTTCTACAAGACAGTCAATCAGGTTTTTGGGGGCCTGTGAGTTACACCTCAGGAGCAATCCTAAGAACCATAAGCTCCCACTCCCTGGGGTACAGAGAAAGAAAGGGAAGCTATCCAGGGGAAGAATGGCAATTAGACTTTACTCGTATGCCCAAGGCCAGGAATGTCCAATATCTACCAGTCTGTGTAGACACCTTTACTGACTGGGTAGAAGCATTTCCATGCAGGACTGAGAAAGCCACCGAAGTAGTCAGGATTCTTCTCTCAGAGATCATTCCAAGATTTGGACTCCCAAAGAGTATACACAGCAATAATGGACCTTCGTTCAAGGCAGCCATTACGCAGGGTGTGTCCAAGGCTTTGGCCATACAACACAATCTCCATTGCATGTGACGTCCCCAATCTTCAGGCAAGGTGGGAAAGGCAAATGATATCCTTAAGCGCCACCTGAAAAAGTTATTTCAGGAGACTCATCTCCCTTGGGTAAATCTATTACCTGTGGCGTTAGTACGCATCAGAAACACCCCCACGAAACTAGGTAAAACAAATGGCAGAATTATTCTTAGAAACACCCACTCGACCATGACTAAAAAGCCTGAGCCAGAACTTGACTGTTACTGTAGATGCATTGTCCATTATGATCATGAAACCATAGTGGTCCATTTCTTTCCTTTTTACGCCTCATCCACGCACCCTTCTCGAGTTCCGAACTCAGCTGGAGCTGGACTCTAGCAAACTATCATGCTGCAAGTAACAGTATTTCATTCCTCTTTATTGCATCATAGTATTTCACTCTGTTTTTATATGTACCACGTATTTATTATTTTAAAAATATTTATTTATTTACTTGAAAAGGAAATTTACTAATGGGGATGGAAGCAGAAGAAGAGAGGGATAGAGAGATCCTTCTTCTGCTGATGCATTTTCCCAGTGATCCCAATGGATGAGGATGGGCCAGCCTAAAGCAAGGATCCAAGAATTCCATTGAGGTGTGCTCATGAATGGCAGGGCCTCAGTACTTGGGCCATCAGCCACTGCTTCAGTGGATGCATTAGCATCTAGCTGGATCAGACATGGTGTGGGTGGGACTTAAATCAACATCCATATGGCATTGTGGCTTCACCATGTGAGCCACTGTTTCACAACCCCAGCCATATAGCAGTTGTTTAAATCCACTGATATAGTAATTGATATATTAGCTGACTCTAAAACTTAGCTATTGTGAGCAGTACTTCTATAAACATAATATGACAGTTAATGTTTTGATACAGTAAGTTCATGTCTTCTGTGTCGATGTCCACTAGGGGAATTGCTGGATCATATAGAAGTTCTATTTCTAAGACTTCCTTAGAATCACAACTTGACACAAAACTCTCCAGCAAAAACGTCTGCCCAAAAGACCATCCTGAGCACCAGAACCTGGCTTGGTAATCTGGGGAGGCCACCATGATGATTAACATGACACCAACAAGCAAGCCAGAAAGCCTGACTTGCAGGATTTGCACTGACCTTTACTCAAAAGATATCATGTACTTAGTTTATTCAAAAGATATCATCTAATCAGAATTGATTACTCATATAGGACTCAAGAAGGCTGGATGCTCTTGTGTCGCTGTCCAGCTGCGATAGACTTGGTGCACTTGGTTGCACGGAGCCAATAATAACACACGTGGACCCTGACTGATGGTCAAAGCTGAAGTTTATTAGGGGCAACAGACTTTATACACTGAGGGTCATATGGGATAAGGGAGGAGATACTGAGCTTATGAACAAACCCATCAACTGCTTCATCAAAAGGGAACTCCTTTTGTCTTGTATATTCCACCAAATGTTCTGACACACATGCTGTCCACTCAACTGTTCTTACACAAATGATATCCAATCAGGTATACAAAAGGTAGCCATTTGGTTGTTCTCATGCAAATATTACCCAATCAACTGTAATCCTGTGCTCGCTGACCTTCTAGGGTCACAATGTCTTCCTACACTCTTGAGTCAGGATCCATGCTGACCAATCATTTCTGGTTTGTGTGTAGTGACCACTTGTCTGGATTGTGTGTGGTTGCCATTTGTCTGTCTTTATGTCTATCTTTTTGTTAAAAATTATTTTACACACATGGAGCACAGAACTGCTCATCGGAGCTCTGTATTGCTAGTTCCCCAGGATATATATATGTACTTTGCCTTTAAAAAAAAAAAAGAGATAATGTGTTTTTTACAGTAACACTCTCTGGTTTCAATGCCTCTTGAGATTGATCTCACAATAAACTTTAGGTTTATACCACTGTTCCAGCTTGAGTTACCTTAGGAAAATCTCAAAATTGTTACTATGAATTACTGTCTGTGCTTGCTGGTAAGAAAATGTCATACGTTGTGTTTATTGCGAACTAGCTCTTCCAGTTTTCTGTAACAGAAAAAATATTCAAAAGGGTAAATGTACTTGTGTGACCCATAAGTCATCTTGGTACAATTAATAATTTCTGATTGGGTAAAAGTAAAAGACTATTTGGGTTTGTGGAGTAACAGGTGGCCCTTCTTGTTTTATCGTTACAGCCACAATTGCTTGAGATCTGATTGTGTAAAACCTTTCTTATAATTGATATATTTGAGCATCAACATTTTAATATAGATACTTTCAAAGAACTCAAGAAAGCTATAGCTTCATATGGAGTGCATCATGCCTTTACTAGAAGATTATTAGAACAATTGGCTATTCAATACAGCATGATTCCATAAGACTGGCACAATTTAGCCAAAATAGTTTTAGACAGAAATTTGTTTTTACAGTTTAGAAGTTGGTGGCAGGATGAGGCTCAGCAACAAGAAAGGAGAAATCATAATGCTGATCCATGCATTGATACCTCCACCACATACCTTGTAGGCCAGGGAGAATTCTTGGGAATCCAGGCTCAACTCCAATAAAATGATAAAGCAATAACTTTGGTTCTGAGATGTGTCTTAAGGGCTTGGGACAGGGTAGAGGAGGCTGGTAGAAAATTTGTGGAAACCTCACCGATGTTTTTTGAAAATTTGCCAAGGTAACTGTGAAACTTACACAGATTTCATAGGTAGATTGACTGAAGCCATTTCCCATGACATTTTACAAACAGCTGTGCAACAAATGCTTTTGCAAACTTTGGTTTATGAAAATGCTAATACAGACTACCAAAAGGTCTTTTGACCTATCCAAACAGCAGGAGGCAATCCTAATGATTGTATTAAAACTTGTGCTGATATTGGATCAGAAACTTACAAGCCAATTTATTAGCTGCTGCTCTAAATTCTGGAATGAAACAAAGCTGTCTTAAATGTTATGGTTGTGGAAAATTGGGAAAAATGCACCGTGATTGTTGAAAGGACAAAACATCTAACTCTTCCATGCTTGTCTCTTACACAGTAAGCTCTAACCCTCCTCCAGGACCTTGTCTGGTGTGTAAGAGAGATTTCAGTGCACTAATGAATATTAGTCTAGCTATGACTCTACTGGAAAGCCCCTTTTGGGAAACGCACAACTGGGGCTGAGGGTTCAGAGCCCACTCTACAAACAAAATCAAACCAATCCCATTTGAAAATTCCATATGAGCGACAGGATCAGGCATGCTAGAGAATCATCTCCAATTCTTTCATGCTAACACAGGAAGTGCAGCCCTAGATATCCCAGTCCCTAAAACCTTAAATTTTTCAACTCTAAAAGGCAAACAGAAAATTCCTTTGAATCTTCATGGGCCTTTACCAACAGGTTCAGTAGGCCTCCCAATGGTCAGAAGTAGCTTAACAATGCAATGTTTTCATGTAATTTCAGGAGTTACAGACTCAGACTTTCACGGGGTGTTAAGTCTAATGGCTTATATTCAACAGGACTGGTACTATTTTTCAAGATCAGTCAATAGCACAGTTATTGTTATTATCATATATTAGAAGTCAACCTTATAATGTCCAGTGCATTAGAGGTTTTGGAAGTACTAGCAAGAATGTTTTCTATCAATTGTTTTTTTTTTTTTCAGGATGTCCTATGATTGAAATCATTATTATTAATAATAAATTTACTGGATTAATTGACACTGGAGCATATGTTTTCATTATAGCTTCAGAGCATTGGCCTGTTAAGTGGCCTAAAATTCAGGTTCCAGTCACTTTTTCAGGTGTGGGGATTTTAGAACAAGTTTACCAATCAACAATGAATTGCAATGCACTTTTGAACATTAGACAATATTCTTCACTCCTAATATTGCTAATATTAGCTTTACCTTATGGGGCAGAGATCTATTAGAAAAATTTAATATAGAAATTTCTATAGGATATTCTCAGGCCAACTTTAATGTGTTTACCAAACATGGATATATTGCAAGTCAGGATTTGGGAAAATACACCCAAAGAACCAGATCTCCAGTCTCAGTAAATAATAAAATAAATAAATTTGTTAAATGAACAATGCCAAATGGCTATTGCAGAGTTCAGCGGCCAATTTTCTAATTCTTATCCTAAAATTCCTCACAATTTCCCAAAACCACAGTTTTAGTTTTAGATCCCATAATTAGAACCAAAACAATTTCAAACACTCCTACATTTTTCAAGAATATAACATTAGTCCTTCCGCTGGTATTCCTTATAACTCTCAAGGTCAAGCTATTGTTGAATGTTCCCATGCTACGTTAAAAACACTTCATTTAGGGCCCGGCGCGGTGGCACAGTGGTTAAGGTCCTCGCCTTGCACGCCCGGGATCCCATATGGGCGCCGGTTCTAACCCCGGCAGCCCCACTTCCCATCCATGCGCCCTGCCTGTGGCCCGGGAAAGCAGTCGAGGACGGCCCAAAGCTTTGGGACCCTGCACCCACAGGGGGAGACCAGAAAGAGTCTCCTGGCTTTGGATCAGCATAGCACCGACCGTTGCGCTCACTTGGGGAGTGAATCATCGGATGGAGGATCTTCCTCTCTGTCTCTCCTCTCTGTATATCCGCCTTTCCAATAAAAATAAAATAAATCCTTAAAAAAAAAAACATTTCATTTAAAACAAAACAAAAGAGAATGGGAACCCCTATCACTAAAATACAAACTAATGAAAGCATTATTCACTTTAATTTTTTTTAATTGATATGAAGACGGAAGTACAAAAATAGACAAACATTGGCACACTGCATCTTCACAGATAGAACAAATACCAGGAAGTAAAGAATGGAAAAAAGAACTGTAAAGGCTTGGGGGAGAGGTTTTGCTCTTATTCTTACAGACAATGGAGAATGCTGGTTCCCCACTAGATGGCTCCACTGGAATGGAAAAAGAGAACAAATCAGCTTAAATTTTGAATATAATGGAGCCACCTGTTGCTGGAATGTAACATTTGTCTTTAGCTGCTCCTGTGACTTCCAGAGCTAAGCTGCTTATGCTTACCCAAGGTCAACTAAAACAACTAAATCAAGAAGGTGCCAACCTAGTGAAGAAAACAGAACAGTCTTTTAACACTAAAACACTTTTCTTGATTATGCTAGCTATTGCCACGACAAACTCCTCCCAGGCAAGTAATTCTACTTATTAGACTGATATTCCTTATCCACTGCTTTACAGACCAGTAACTTGGGTTGATTTCACGGTTCCAGTATACATTATTGCAACTATTTGGTTGCTAGATCCTTATAATCTTAGGGGATCTCTTAAACCTGAAAAAGAAAGGATGATATTAAATGACACTAATTGTTTCTATCAATAATACTGGATTCTATTGTCATATTCTTAGCCAGACTCACTCAAGACCAATATATATAAACCTCCAGTAAAGCCTAAATCATCTCATTGAATATATTGTGCCTCTTGTGCAGGGCTTGAACTTTGTTCTCTGATTAATATTTCCTATGGAAATATCATTAACTATAGCCCTGTGGGAAGTGCATGGAGTCGCAATACTCAATGACAACTGTATTGGGAGGTCCATTATGATTCCCTTCAAATGAGAGTAAACACCCCAGATTCTATCACCTGGCAGGCAGGAGGCTGGTCCACTCCAGCTCCTGAATTACCTCAACATCCTAACAAATCATGTGTCAAAATTAGTAACGGCACTCAAATCACTTGAGATTTGGCAAGCACAGGTTGCTATCCAAAGTGGTTTCTTTCGATTTATCATCAAGAATAATCAGACCCTATACAGGCTTGTGTTTATCTTCTTTTTTTTTTCAGTTGGCACTACCACATGGAATTGATTATCAGATTTCCTGTACAAGGTATCCCTTCTATAAGGTGTTTCCTAAACAAGGTGTTCCTTCTACACTTGCTTGAATTCTAACATTAACATTAATTTTTCCACCTAGTCTATAGATGTTTTAAGACCCTGTGTAGTGAGCCTGGCCTGGTGGTTCAGTGGTTAAGGTCCTCACCTTGTATGTCCGGGATCCTATATGGGTGCCGGTTCTAATCCCTGCAGCCCCGCTTCCCTTCCAGCTCCCTGTTTGTGGCCCAGGAAAGCAGTTGAGGACGGCCCAAAGCTTTGGGACCCTGCACCCGCGTGGGAGACCCGGAAGAGGCTCCTGGCTTCAGATCAGCATAGCATTGGCATAGCATTGGCATATCATCGGCCGTTGTGCTCACTTAGGGAGTGAATCATCGAACAGAAGATCTTCCTCTCTGTCTCTCCTCTCTGTATATCCTCCTTTCCAATAAAAATAAGACAAATCTTAAAAAAAAAAAAGATCCTGTGTAGGTATTTGGCTGCCAGTCCAATTGTCCAGACCTTGGGCAGAAAATTCAAATACCATCTTCCTTTGCATGATTCTTCATGAAGTAAAGAGAGATTTAAAAGATTCATAAGACTATAACCATTGGTAGCCTTGGCATTATTGCTATTATGACAATTGCTGCAGTTGCAGGGACTGCATTATACCAGATGGTACAAACAGCTCACTTCGTCCAGCAATGGCATCAACATTCAGAAGCATTGTGGAAATCACAATGACAAATTGAAGGACAGTTATATAGAGAACTCAAGCACTTGAAATTGACCATGCTGCTCTTGAAAGATCAACTACAATCTGTTCATCAAAGACTTTCACTAATATACCTCCTTTTGTGCTATCCCTACCCCGTGGAATCAATCTTTGTTCTCTTGGGATAATATAAAACATCATATGTTGTGTCATGGAAATCTGTTGTAGGCTAAGGAGCTGATTAGTGCTCATTTGCCTGGGCAGGAACAGGAACTAGGCTTGTGGCTAAAAACACCAAGACTAATTGGACTCATCTGTATCCAATATCCTGCTAAATCAGGATGTGGGGGTTGAGGGGAAGAGTATATAAGGAGAGGTGAAGGAGCAATAAAGGGAGACTTTGCAGAGACTCCCACCATCACTGTATCCTGTTGGTGCTTCATCCCAAGACCCTCTCCCTGTCCATATTACTGGCTCTGCTGGCTGGAGCAGGAATCTTTCTGGTCAGCTGTTTGAATTAGAATGAGAAATTAGATCTACATTTTTCAAAGAAGTTACATGAGTTTCAGGGTTAAGTCTTTTACCTGATTTTACTGAACATATGTCCTCTATTTTTACCAATGGCTTTTTTAAAAAAAATAAGAATTATTATTTTGATTGTAATAACATTATGCCTTTGGCATTATGTCTCTGCTTCTTGTAAAAGCATATCCAACGATACCAAGCAATAATGCAATGCTGATACAGCATCAATGTTTATGCCTCGTAATTCTCTAAGGGGAAATGACAGGGTTAATTGTAAAGGTGACTGCACTGCTGGAAGAATGGAATCTCCAAAGAGAAGCCTGCCTCCTATTACCAGAAAAAACTCCTGCTTCCTGAAACATCAGGAGGCAGACAGGAGATAGGGAGAATCTTGGAGTTTTTAGATTTATAGGAAAGACAGCTACATTAGATGCATGCTATTGTATTACTGTCTACATTAAAGTGATATGATGAGGACCCCCAACCTATACATTGTAAATTCCCATTGCATGCTTTCTGTTTTGTGTCACTGTTAGCCCCTAAATCATGTACTTGCTCACTGTCATATAGCTTTTGATTCTCTGATAGATACTATAAAAAAGCCCATGATTATTTTGTTCAAGGTGCTTCTTGCTTATGGCAAGAAGTTGCCCCTTGAGTAGAAATTAAAATCATTTCACTCACCTTGGAGTTTCACTCAAATTCACTGAACCTCAACACTGGCCAACCCCCAGTCCCAAATCTCACTGGCAAGTGCTATAGCCTCACCGTGCCCAAACCACTGTCAATCATGACTCATGCAAGCCATTAGGTGTGATAAAATAACCAGGTATGCCCCGCATTGTAGCCTGGCTCCTGCACTTGCCACTGAGCAAAAGTTAACCTAGCCCTGCATGGACTACCACCTTCCAAAACCATGCCGCACAAGTACAGACAGATGGAGCTATCCTGTCTGATCTGACCAACACCCAGGCTGAAATCACATGCTCACCAGAGGGAGCAAAATGAGTCAGGGATCTCATCCATACCAGTGGATGCCAGGCCCTTATCAATCATAGGCTATCCCCTCCTTTCTGGCATATATACGAGCAGTGGATGTTGTGGTCAGTCCACCTCACACCATATGCTTGCATGTATCTGTGGGTGTTGCAGCCTGGACCAACCTAACCTGGACCCAATTCCAGTACCCATCAGTATCGGGGCAGTTCCATGGTCATGCCTAGCTCAGCTTGTCACCACCCCCAGCTCCAAACAAACCAGCTGAAATTGCAGGCCACAAGGGTGAACCCACACATCCCCCACAGAATCTGTCCCTAGACCCAGTTTTCTTGTGTGATAGTTTCATTACCCAGCCTAATATTAATTGTCACGTTTTAACTCTCATTGGTGAATACTGTGATCTAGCCTTGCCAAGTAGGCCACCAGCCCTAGCTTTAGTGTCCACCAGTGAGTGGTATTCGGAATTGGTCAATACTAACTATCTCAGTTCTGCTATACCTCTAGGGCTGCTGTTTCAGACTGAACCTTAAAGCTTACTGTGTTCCCTGCTCAAGATCCCACCACCAGGTGCCAATGGCACTGGGCAAAGCCTTCAGGCTACCTGTCTGAGCCCTTTCTCCTCAGAGATCAGAGCTGGGGCTAGTCAGCTCCTCTGGCTCCAAGCACCCAGCAGGCCAGTCAGCTCAGGCCTTCAGACCTAAGCCCCATCCCTGGGACAAACCAACCCACCTGACTCCAAGCACATGGCGAGCCAATGGGCTTTATTCTCCAGACCCAATCCCAGTTCAGGGAGAAACTGAACTACTTGGCTCTGAGCCGATGGCTGGTCAGGGGGCCAGGCCACCCATCCGAGTTCTGCCACCTAGGAGTTCAGAGCCAGGTCTAGCCGCCTCCCTCCAACTATGAGCACTCAGCAGGCCAATCAGTTCAGGCCTTCAGAGCGAAGCCCTGCTCTTGGGACAAACCACCCCCTGTAGAGCCAGCCGAAGGACCCAGCCACCTGGCCTGAGCCCTGCCTCCTGGGTGCTCAAAGCAAGAAGAGGCTGGTTAGCCCCAGCACTGAGCACCTGCAGTCAGGCTTACACTTGTTACATATAGAGTCATACCTGTTTAACAGTAGGTACTAATTTCATATTTGAATGAAATACAATTGTGTTACATTTTAATTGCATCACAAGTCATAACAGTAACATTTAAAAATTGTTAGGAAAATTTTTATTGTATGTATTGAATGCTCATTCCACTGGAGATGATGTTTACTGGGGTGTCAGGTACATACCTGAACCAGGATACTGAAAGCTCGCCTGTACTGCATCAAAGAAACTTGGTATTAAACCCTTCATTTGTTGCCAGTTCTGAGATCACATTCCCAGCCAGGTGTGGTTATGTTCTCTGTGCACTGTCTCACAGAGCTGAGCTCCCTTCTTAGGTCAGAGTCTTCCTGCAGACCCCCACAGCTTGTTTGCAGCTTTCCTTCCAGCTGGAAAAATGGAATCCTGTTTCCTTCACATCTGTTAGGGTGCATGGGGCAGGCTGCTCCCGAATTCCAGTGGCCACAAAACTTCTTCAGGTAGATACATTCAGGTGTGTTTTTAGGGAAAAAAAAAGTCAGGGTTTCTTGAAAGACACAAATATGGGGACTTGAGCAAGTCCCAGACCACTCAGTGTCACAAAGCACTTGTCTCACACTATAGAAGACAAGAGATAACAACCTCAGTTACTGTAGATACACACACAACAAACAGCCTAGAACACACTCAAGGTATCCAAATTCAAAGATCCCCAGAGCCCAGTAGCATCCCCTCCTCCAATTCAGGCTCTCCAACTGTCAGCTTTCAAAGCCATGGGCTATGCCTTAGAACCCTTCCCCCACCTGGCAAAACAAACCAGATTTGGAGATAGCCTACAGGAGATGCGGTTAATAGAAAACTTATGGGTTGGATGGGCTCCTATCTACATTGTTCCAGGACTTTTGAGGTTTGTCCCTGCCCCTCTTCAGTACTTACTACAACTTGAGAGTATCTCTCTTCTTTTCCATCTGTGAAAAGAAAACCATTTGTGAGAGACAAGGTTAGAGGCTTGGACTGAAAACCTACAGGTTGACCCTACACCTAGATAATCCAGGGAAGCTTCCAGAAGCACAGCTGCAGACCCAAGAAAAGGGCAGGAGGCACTTCTGGAGGTATGTCCTCAGCTGGGACCTCCCCCTGACCTGGGGCTGCTGGAACTCAGGTCCCTATGAGCAGTCTTCCCCGTGGAGTGATCGTCCCAGAAATGGGGTGGGGGTTCTCAGACCCATCCTCACTCTGCCCTACCTGAGTTCTTGCTCTTCCTCCTCCTCATAATCATCACAGCAGCAAGTACCACAGCTCCAATGAGCACAGCTGCCAGGAGGACCAGGCCAGCAACAACTCTCCACACGGGCACTGTGTACTGAGGAGGCTCTGAGAGGAAAAGGGAGAGTGAGGGGCTCTGACTCCAGGTCTCAGTCTTGCCCCTGCTGAAGGCTCTGCCCTGCTACCCACCTTACCCCATCTAAGGGTGAGGGGCTCAGGCAGCCCCTCATGTTCCACATGGCAAGTGTATCTCTGCTCTTCTCCAGAAGCTACCAGTACAGCTGTCCACTTCTGGAAGGTTCCATCCCCTGCAGGTCTGGTCTCTATCAGGTCTGTGTCCTGGGTCAGGTCCTCCCCATCTCGGTGCCAGGTCAGTGTGATGTCCTTTGGGTAGAAGCCCAGGGCCCAGCACCTCAGGATGACCTTCTGGTCAGAATCAGAGTGGTGTGTCACGTGAGCTGTGGGTGGGTCTGAGGGAAGAATTGAGGAGTTTTATATTCTTCATGTAACACTAAAGCTACACTTAGTTACCATCCTGAGAGTGGATAGAAGCACCGGGTTGGGGAAGAGGTACAAAACCTAAACTCAGCATGGGGATAATCTAGTCTTTCCAAAGTGTAGCATTGGGTAGCTGGCTCAGGGGAGGAGACTCCAGGTCTCTGAGAGAAGAAAAGGGATTTGGTCTTGACTTGTGTGAGTGCCAAATAACTCAGAAACCCTGGAGTGAAACATCCCACTGCATTGGCTTGAGACCAAAATTGGGCTGGGAACAATCACAGTTCACATGGCATCCCTGCGGGTTCTTTCTGAAATGTTCAGTCTCTTCCTCCTGATATAGTCAAGGACTCTCCACTGCTCTGAGGGAAAGGCAGACCCTCAGTGCAAGGTCCTGTTCCTAGACCTAACACCCAATTGGGCGTCCTAGCATTCTTTCTCTGGCAAGAGGTGGACGCTTGGTCCGGGCCTCCTTTTCCTCCCTTCCTCACCACCCTCGGAAAGTTGTAAGCAAGGACAACCCTTCCAACCCCACGCACCTGCACGTTGCAACATCTCCTGCCCCATCTCCAGGTATCTGTGCAGCCACTTCATGCACTCGCCCTCCAGGTAGTTCCTTTGGCGCTCAGCTTCACCTGTTGCCTCCAGCTTGCGTTTGCTGATCTGAGCCGCCATGTCAGCCGCGGTCCAGGAGCGCAAGTCCTCATTCAGAGAGATGTAGTCAGCGCCATCATAGGCATGCTGCTCATACCCAAGGAGGAGGCGCCCGTCCGTCCCGACCTCGCAGCCGTACATGTGCTGGATAGTGTGAAAGCCTGTCCCCGCCCGCGGTCAGCCCTGGCCACGCAGCTCCGCCCCGCCCTCACCGGCCCACAGCAATTTCCGCTGAAATCTGGCCATGTCCCATGGGCTTCTCCTAGTCGAGGGTCTCGCGAAGCTCGCAGTCTCGGGGTGGGGGAATCCTGGCCCCTTTGACCCGGAGCGACCTGGGCGCACCTGGGGAGCAGTTGTCCCCTAGCTGGGGCTATGTCACTCACCGGCCTCGCTCTGGTTGTAGTAGCCGCGCAGGTTTTTCAGGTTCTGGCTGTAAATCTGTGCGCTCTTCTTGGCATCCTGTGTTTCCTCGTCCCAGTACTCCTGCTTCACCTGCTGCATCCAGGGCAACTGGGACTCCACCCTCGGGTTCTCAGCACTGCTGTCGAAGCGAACGAACTGCGTATCATCCACGTAGCCCATAGAAATGAAATGAGGCTCCCTGAGGCCGGGCCAGGACATGATGGCTTCGAAGTAATTCAGGGAATGTGACCCTAGGAGAGAGAGGCCATGCAAGAGGGTTTGATCCTAGACTTGTCCTGAGTGAGAGATCTCCCGTCGGTTGGGACTGGCAGAGAGCGGAGGGGCCTAAGGAAGCTTTGGATGGAAAAGGGGGCTGATGAGAAAAGGAAGGGAGGAAAAGTGAAAAGGACCTAAGAATCTGAAGGCAGAATCTCTAGGTGAGGGCCGGAGGCACTGGAGACATGTGGCTCAGCCCCTTCCCCACAAGAGCTCCTTTCCCATTGAGGCCTTTTTCCTTCCCACCATGTACTCACCTGCCCTCACCTCTGTCAGAGGCAGGATCCCCACCAACAGCAGCAAGAGAAGGTTCTGGGACGCCCAAGCCAGCATTCCACGGATATAGAGACAAAAGTAGAGGTAAAAGGACCTGAACACGGCTGCACCTCCCTTATATTGGTGGTTCTAAAACTTTGCCCTGCTCCCTTCCCTTTTTTCCAGAGCCAGGTGCCCTTTGTGATACCCCCTCCTTGACGCCCAACCCAGCACTGAATGAAAGAACAATGAAAGTCCCTCAGCTCCATTTACAGCACAAACGATCCCTTGAGTAATCAGAACCTTGTCTGTGAAAGGAGAGAGTGTGGCTCCCCACAACTCAGAGTGTCTGTGCAGCATCCCAGCAACACACCTTCTGCTCCCAGATATACATTTCCAGAAGGTGCACCGGGGGTATCCTCACTCTCACTCCCAGCCCTAAGCTTGGGGGTGTGAATCCAGTCCAGAATCCCAGAACAGGGACCCCGCATTTCTGCAAGGATTGTGGCACAGGAATGTGGCTTCCTGCACTGCATTGCTCACCTGCAATAAAGTTTAACGTATGTATATACGTTAGCACTAAAAGATATGAAACTTATTAAAGCAAGACTTTTAAGGCAGTAAGAGATAAGAACCTAATTAAAGCAAGACAAGCTCTAACAATACACTCTCTGAACTGTTGTTGTGACTCTGGGTGTGCTATGAAGCTGTATTCCCACTTTTCATGACAGTGTGAGATGCTGCTGTGCCTTGTGTGATGAGATACGTGAGGAGCTGACAAAGGTCCTATGATGCAGTAGTATCAGATAAAGGAACTCAACACAGGAACACAGCACAACCAGAGTCCATCTGACAACCAGAATAGCTATTAACTGACTAAGACGTGCAATGAATGTAGCATGGACACAGTGGACATAAAAAAGCTTCATACCCAGGAGGGGGCAAATTACTAGAGATTTAAGTGTCTGTTTAGGATGTCCCTTTTCATGATAGGGTGTCAAGTCTGAGTCTGGCTACTCTGATTCAAATTTAGCATTCCTGTTCAGGGAAGCAGTGTGTGATGGGTAAAATAATTGGTTCCCTGGCACCCACATGGGAGGCCAAGAGGGATTTCCAGGCTCCTGCCAGAGCCTGACCCAACATTGTAGGCATTGCAAGATTTAATAGGAAGATAGAGAACCTCTGTCTTTCAAAACTCTGCCTTTCAAAAAATAAGCAAACAAAAAGAGGAACATGCAACTTAATAATGAATAATTATTTGTGAAATTTTCTATTTAATATTTGCAGACATGATCAAGTGGACTTGAAATAAGAGAGACCTCGGTTGAAGGGCTGAGATGTCAGGGAACACACACAAAGGCAGACAGAAAGAGCTTCTATTTGTTTACTCACTTCGCCAATGGCTGCACTGCCACAGGGAGCCTTGGAATGTTGCCTGTGTCTCCCATAAGATTGATAGGGTTTCTAGGTGTTCTAATCATCTTTTCTGAGTTGTCAGGTACATTAACAGGGAGCTGGATTGGATACCGAGAAGCCAGGACTCAAACTCATGCTTTGATACAGGATGCTGGCCTTGAAAGCAGTGGCTTTACCTGTTGTACTGAAATACCCACCTCTATATTGCCTTTCAAATGCATTAATACTAAGTAAACCACTGTAGGCATGTGCAAGCCTGAGGCTTCAGTGTGTTTTAATACAGATTGCATTCCTAAGAGTGTAGGGTCATACCTGCTATACCATAGACACTAAATTTATTTTCGAATGAATGAAATATGAATGTATAACAATTTGGTGATATCATAAATTACAGAGAAGTACTAAAAATGTAGGGAAGGTTTTGCTTCATGCTATGAAGATTCACAACCATTCAGTCTAGTTGGGATATCACTTACTCCCACTTGTTTGCAGTTTAGTTTATTACAGTTGGAGGAATGGGGCCCTGTTGTCTTCACATCTGTCAGGGTGCAAGGGGAGGCTGCTTTCTACTCACAGTGACATCAGCCTTTCTGTCACATGGTCATCACAGTCAAGGCTCACAGTAGGGAAATCTCTTACACTGAACCCCCTTCACTGTGGATCTTTTTCTTTTTTTGTCAAAATTAATGAACCACATCTAGCTTCCCCTGTTTTTTAATCCAAATTCCATTTATCCTTCTCACCATTGCTAGCCTGTCATCATTCCCAGGAATATGCCATTTGATTGACAAAGGAGTTATTTTTATTTAATTTATTTTTTAATGTGAGCTCATAATATCAAGGAGAACATGTGATATATACATTTTGTGTGTGGCTTATTTCACCCAACTTGATCTCCTTCAGTTCCAACTATTATGCTGCAAGTAACAGTATTTCATTCCTCTTTATTGCATCATAGTATTCCACTCTGTTTTTGTATGTACCACGTATTTATTGTTTTTAAAATATTTGTTTACTTGAAAGGGAAATTTACTGATAGGGATGGAAGCAGAAGAAGAGAGGGATAGAGAGATCCTTCTTCTGCTGATGCATTTTCCCAGTGATCCCAATGGATGAGGATGGGCCAGCCTAAAGCAAGGATCCAAGAATTCCATTGAGGTGTGCTCATGAATGGCAGGGCCTCAGTACTTGGGCCATCAGCCACTGCTTCAGTGGATGCATTAGCATCTAGCTGGATCAGACATGGTGTGGGTGGGACTTAAATCAACATCCATATGGCATTGTGGCTTCACCATGTGAGCCACTGTTTCACAACCCCAGCCATATAGCAGTTGTTTAAATCCACTGATATAGTAATTGATATATTAGCTGACTCTAAAACTTAGCTATTGTGAGCAGTACTTCTATATACATAATATGACAGTTAATGTTTTGATACAGTAAGTTCATGTCTTCTCTGTCTATGTCCACTAGGGGAATTGCTGGATCATATAGAAGTTCTCTTTCTAGTTTTTAAAGAAAGCCCCATATTGGAATGTGGGCTTCTGAAGGAACAACTTCACACACTGTGCCACATGCCTACCCCTCTCAATTTCGCTGGTGGTCAGAACACCAGTAGAGACTTACTGAGCATTTCTGGCTCAGAGACTCTCCCAGGTTTCAGGGAAGTCATCAGCCAGTCTGTCTTCTGAGGCCTGGCTGAGTCTGGGAGAGTTCCCAGAGAGCCCTTTCACATGGCTGCTGAAAGGCACCTGTTCTTTGCTGACTGGACCCAAAGTTCCTCCGTTGCTCTTCTCCAGCTATTTACCACAGAGCAGCTGCCTTTTCCAGAGCTAGTACAAGGACAGAGAGCTTGAGAGAACAAGATAGAGGCTCCAACATGCTTAATGTCCTACACCATAGATCTAAAGTGTTAGGCCACTCTCACTCTGCCATTCCAAATTGGTCATGAAGTGCAGCCCAAATACAATAGAAAGGAATTAAGGTCCACCTCCAGATGAAAGATTTATCAAGGATTTTACAAGCTTGTTTATCCTAAAATTAAAACTAAATACATTAAAATTAATTACTTTTAATTTATGTAAATAATTTAATTCAATTCAATTAAATTAAAAATTAGTGTTCAAATAGTCTTCAATCCAATTACCTGTCATGCTTTAAAGCACAGGAGTATTTTGTTGAATGTTTCTTATTTTAAAGTTTGAATTTATTTGAAAGGAAGTGAGAGGAAAAGAGCAAGAAATACTTATTTTAGCATTTAAAAAAAATTTACTTAAAAGGCAGAGTAATGCAAAGGGGAAGACAGAGAGGGTAAGAAATGTGCCATCTGCTGACTCATTCCCCAAATGTCTATAAGGACAGGGCAGTGTCAGCCTAAAGGCAAGAGCCTTGAACTCCGTCTGCATCTTTCACATGGGTTTCAGTGCTCAGAAGTGGACCATTTTAATGTTTTCCCAGTTGCCTTAACAGGGATCTGGATGTGAATCCAGTTGTAACTGAAATCAGCATTCCTACCTGGGATACAGTTGGCACAGGTGGCAGCTGTTGTGCTCTAATATCCCAACAAGAAATATCTTCCGTTAGCTTATCAAGCCCCAAATGACACCAACAGCTGGGCTTAGGCTAGAGTGAAGTCTGGAGTTTGAAACTTTACCCTGTTTCCCATGTGCATGGCAAAGATTCAAGTATTTGAGTCAGCATTTACTACTACCACCTGCTGGAGTGCTGTCATATTCAGATGTGAAGGTACAATGCAGTATGCATCTCCACTTCCAAATCAAAGATGGACTCCCAGTGAAACTGTTGGACATATCTAGACAATGGGATGCTGGACTGTCTGACATTGTCAGTACCAGCAATGTGAGGGCACACTTAAATAACAGAGTGATGGACTTATGACTGTGTATGAAGGACTATACTATAGTAAAAATATGAGAAAAATCAGCCGGGGGTGGAAATTTGGGGAGGTGGTAGGAAAATCCCAGATCCTATGAAATTGTACAATAAAATTCAAAATAAATAAACAAATAAATAGAGAAAAAAAAAAGCAGGACATTGGATCAGATGGACAGCAGGAGCCCAACTCAAGGATTTCCACTGGAAATGCTGATGTCCCAAGCAGGGTCACTGTGCCACATGCCTTCCCCTGATTCTGTTTCTTCAATTCTTTAGATTTTACTTTTATAAAATAAGCATTAGAGTTGGAGACTGTCTATGGCCATACAATCCTGAGTATGCCCAATCTCCTCTGATCTCAGAAGCTAATCAGGGTCGGGCCTGCTTAGAACTTGAATAGGAGAATTTGGTGACGAATTGATACAGCACTTCTGAGCTTTTCTTTAGGTAGTCTTCAATAAGAATTTTCTCTTTGATACGCTGCAAGAATATTGAAAATATGTAGTAGCAAGGGCAAATAGACCCAAGCCAGCAGTAGTTTAACACAATGACTTCAAAACGTCTCTCTGTCTTTACAATCTTCAGTATAGACTTCCAGCACAGGAGTTGAAATGCCACTTGTTTTATCCATATTTCACATCACAATGCCTGGTTCAGTGTCCAGGTCAACTTTTACTACAGCTATCCTGCAAAGACCACCCTGGGAGGCCGCAGGTTATTACTGAAGTAGTAAAGAGAAAGAGGAAGAGGGAAAAAAAAAAAGACAAAAGCTTGGGCACTAAGTGGGCTTCCTCTAATAAATTTCATGAGCTTCTACTGTGTTTTTGGTTGAGAAGAGGAAATGATTTGAGGGCCGACATGATTCTAGAAAGCACTGCTATTTTGAAATTCTAGTTTAACTGAAGTAACTTACTGGGCTACAGCTTTGTTCCATTGTGGCAGTTTGTGCTAAAGATCATTGCAACGAATTTTAGTATTTTGTTTCCTCTTTCACTTTTTAAAAATAGTAGGGAGTGGGACTGTAATGAAGGCTCAACTGGTTAATACTCAACTTGTATGGGCACCAGATTATGTCCCAACTGCTTCCCTTCTGATCTAGCACTCTGCTTAAGGCTTGGGAAAGCAGTGGAGAACCATGTCCAAAGCCTTGGGGATTCCTACACCCCAATGTGGGAGACCTGCATAACGTTCCTGGTTTCTGGCTTCAGCTCAGCTCAGCTCCAGTCATTCTGTCCATTTGGGGAGTAGCAGATAGATGGAAGTTCTGTCTGTTACTCCCTCTGTAAATCTGACTATCCAATAAGCATAAATAAACAGTTTTAAAAACCGTAGGGACTGACTCACAAGTTAAAGTGTAACAAGTTGATCAAGTAAATACATGGGGCCTCCCTCTACTAAATTTGTGAAGACCACCTGCACTCTCCCCAGCCCAGATGCTGTATGAATCCTTTATGCAGCCTTGTGTCACCACTATCTGGTGCTTTTTCCAAGATTCTGAGCCCTGCTTATGTTCCTGGGAAGCAATGGAGAATGATTCAAATCCTTGGGCAATTGCACCTCTGTGAGAAACTTGGGTGAAGTTCCTGGCTACTGGGTTCAGTTTGGTCCAGCTCTGGTCTATTGTAGCCATTTGCAAAGGAATAAGCAAATGAAAGGTCTCTCTCTCCCACCACCCCCATGACTCTTTTAAACAAATTAAAGAAAAAGAAGGCCATCATTCTCTACCTCCCAGGATGCATTACCAACAGGGCCAGTTGGAAGCAGAGTAACCAGCCTCAAACCAGCCCTATGAGAGTGCCAAGCAACAGTTGAATGTGCTGCACCGCAATATCCAACCCGAGAGCTCCCTTTATTAGACATTGTACCACTTTCATCAGCATTATCTGCATTATCAGCATTATCTGATAACTCCTAATGTCGCAGCAAACATCAAAGCCTTTCCCACATTTCCAAGGCCTCCAGGTCAGATCTTTCACCTAACCTTCACTACTCCTAGTTCTTTGCAATAGGCAGACATGCTGCTGCCCCTGGGGCATTTGCACTGGAGGCTCCTGCTAGCTGGAAGGAACTTCCCCTGAGTAACCTTGGGGATAACTATCAGGAGTTATTTGCATGCTAATTGCCCTACTGAAACAACTTTCTCTCTGTCCCAACTCACTTTCAGCAATAACCACTTTTGTAACCTCAACACTTTCCTTATTTGCTCCCTGTAGAGCCATACAGCTGCCTCTTCCCCCTTTCACACAGCTTTCACACTTTCAACTTTCACACAGCCAGCATCACCTGTTCTCATTCGGGAAACAGAGCAGCAAACATGGATATGGCCCATAGCAAAGTCAGCTGAGTGATTTTCATAAAGCACTTTTCCATTCCAGACCCTACAGCTTCATTAACGGTGCCTGAATAGGAGGGTGCTTATGCTGAGACCCTGAGAGACAAAGGTCACTGCTATGAAATCCCTCCATCAATGCCAGAATGTGAATTTCAGTCTTTCTAGTAATATAGCTATCCTAAGAATATATAGAGAACAACCAGATACAACTGTAGAGCTAAATCGTTAAAAGCACACAAACTCAAATTAAACCTTTACAACTCCACAGATGTATACAACATTTTGACATGACAGAATTTTACTCCATTTGGCAATAATTTTAATATAATCCAATCAACCTAATTGTCTCCACAAAATGGGAAATTAATTTGTTGGCATTCTTGAGGCCTTGTAAGAATACCAAGGGAAGCCCTAGAATTTGAAACTTTTGAATTCTTGGATTCTTGCTTTTTTAAAGGTGGCTAAAAACATCTGAAACAAGATTTTTTGTTGTTGAAGTTAACATAACACATTATAGATTAGACTCAGTTATTGACATGAAATTATCACTCAAATACCTTTAAAACAAATACAAAACCTTTACCAAATAAAGCAGTGAGAAGTTTGATAACCAGCCGAAAACACAAGAATTACTTTAACATATAAAAATACTTTTATACAATGAATGCCACAATAATTTACCTATACCTAGAAACAATTTAATAGTGCATTAGAGTTTAATTCTATGACAAATCATTTGCGATAAAATTTCACATTTTTCAAAATGTCACAAATATCTTCTTTGAATTCTAAATTCCCAAAAGTTGCCATAGATATGCAGATGAAATTAGCTTGCTAAACATGTATCACAACAAAAGACCTTCCAAGGTACAATTTGCAAGCCTAGAGAACAAGTTCTGTAAAATTATTCTTTTTGCCTTGACTTTTTCTTGTTTATGATTTTATAAAGCTATTTAAAAAGTGGGCAACCAGGCAACAGAAAACTTAGTGTCAGGTAACGGAAGTCTGGATGAATCAAAAGTGGCCAATTGTCAGCAATAGAAGGCCTAACAAAATCAACATCCCAAGAATTGCTATCAGAGCAAAGAATTCAGCCAAGCTTCCAATGGGTGGGATCTAACTGTTAGATGCCAAGGCTTCAATCATGGGAACAGTGAAGGGGGCCAACAAGTCGCACGCGGCAACAGCGTCCCTCAGATTCTTTATGTCCTTTAAAGATAGTGCCACGTGCTGTCTGATTCTCTGCCCTTGCTGATCTTCTACCTCAACCCCTGAAAAGGCAAAACGCCTCATGAGGGCAACTGCCTCAGGGTCTCCCTGCTCCTGGCCTGCTGAACCACAGCTGAAAGGAAAGTAGAAAGCAGGGGTCCAACTCAAGCCCCAGCAGTGCATCTGCCCTGTTCCTGCTTCAACTGAAGGGAGAGTGCTTAAGTTGCTCCTGTAAATCTTTCACAGCTGCGCCCAGATTTAATGGTGCCAGTGACACAGGTGGCTCAGAGAGCTCTGTGCCTGGCCAAAGAGATTTTTGCTCGGCACACGCTCTATGGGCACATGCTCTAAGGGTGGAGGATCTTTGGAACTTCCATCCTCTTCCCCTTCATCCTCCTCTGAAGAGGACAGTGAATCTTCTTCATGCAGTTTCTCCAGACTTTGTCTCGTTTTGGGTTCCTTCTCGTTATTTGCCCTGGCTTGGGGTCTCCTCTGTCTTCTTACTCTGGTTTGCAGCTCCCTCCCTCTTCTTACAGATAATTTTTCAAGGAAGGGTTGCATCACCACTTGAGGGGATGAAAAGCCTTTTTTTTTTTTTTTTTTTTTTTTTTTTTTGCCAAACACCTGAGGAAAAAGGTGGCTACAAGGAGAGCAAACCATGGGGATACATCACTACATCACAGACAGTTTCAAGGAACTTCTGTGAGGTTTTTTTTTTTTTTTTTTTTTTTTTTTTTTTTAGGTATCTTAGGAGGTTTATTCCAGTGGGGCAGGGACGGGGGTGAGGGTGTTGGAGAGGCGAGGAGAAAAAGGGGAAGAAGGGGGAAGGGAGGCCAGAAGGAGAAGAGAGACTTCTGTGAGGTCTTAAGCTTAGTGTAGGTGCCTTGTGAGTGGAGCAGATCTCTAATTCCCTTAATCATCTGCACTTTAGCAAGTTCTTGCTCCATGATAACTTTTGCTTATACCCCTACAAAATGTTTAATTCTAACCTTGCCTCCAGAGTCCCCGAGGTCCCTCAGATTATTCCTTATGCCCCAGGCCAGGGAGAGGAGAGGGTCTGGGGGTAAAATCACAAATTCAATTTCCAGTTAACCATAGAAGCCAAGTCTGGTCAGGCTGAAGAGCAGAACCCAAAACCTCAACTGGATTGTCATGTGTGTTGCAGGGACCACAGCACTTGAGCCATTATTCACTACCTCCCAGGATGCATTACCAACAGGGCCAATTGGAAGCAGAGTAGCCAAGCCTCAAACCAGCTCTATGAGAGTGCCAAGCAGCAGTTGAATGTGCTGCACTACAAAGTCCAACCCGAGTGCTCCCTTTATTAGACTTTGTACCACTTTCATCTTCCACTCAGCATTATCTGATAATTCCCAATCTCACAGCAAACATCAAAGGTCTTCCCACATTTCCAGGGCCTCCAGGACAGTCAGAACCCTCACCTTACCTTCACAATTCTCTATTCCTTGTTTTTTTAGTGCACAGACATGCTGCTGCCCCTGGGGCATTTGCACTGGAGGCTACTTCTACCTGGAAGCAACCTTGGAGAAAACCCTCAGGCATTCTTTGAGCCCCCATTGCCTTAATAAGCAGCTGCCCTCTTTTTTGCTACTCCCCTCAGCAGTAACTACTTTTATAACTAGAGTACTCTCCTTATTTGCTTCCTGTAGAGCCAAACAGTTGCCCCTTCTCGCTGCAACTCAGACTCCACACAGCCAGCAACTCCTGGTGTCCCTCAGAGACTCAGAGCAGTGGTCGTGGATCTTGCCAACAGCGAGTTAGCTGAGTGATTTGCATGGATCACTTCCCTATTCCAGACCCCACAGCTTAAATGACCAGCCTGAATCAGAGGGTGCTTGTGCTGGGTGCAGCAGGGCATCCTGCTGTTGATATGAGATATCCACAGTACATATAGCTTAAAGAACAGCTACTTTTTAAAGTTCTAACAAGTTTGTTCTGCTGTGGTTTGACTTTATGCAATCTCAATTATTCACTAAAACTTCTTTGTATACATGGTAGTATTGTCCTTCATTTCTTTGATAGCAGTTAAGGGCAAGAGAAAAAAACCCAAATTATTACTCATACCCAGGTGAAGTTAAATATTGAGTCAGAAACAGAAAGGAAAACAAAGTCAGTGGAATCAATTTTAAGCCCCACAGGAAATTTGCATAAAATTTTGAGTGCAATTTCATTTTCACATTTTCACATTTCACATTTCAAAGACAGCGGTTAAATCGATTATGTCTGAGTCTTAAAATCCTCAACAGCTAAGGCTGCCACTGAGATACAGATGCACTGCCAACATGTTGCTCTATAGCAAATTATTCTTTGTTCATTACTTGATTTCCTTTGATATCAATGCCATGTGACAGGTTAGTACACATATTACACCGAATGCACATGGAGAAGTTGATATGAATAGACACAACAGAATCATTTTCTTATAAAAAATACATTTTATTTGAAAAATATGAGGGTGTGTTAATATACTTACTACAAATACTCAATTTATGTCAAAGTTTGA
>NW_024465824.1:0-2814 GCF_017591425.1 Ochotona curzoniae | reverse complement strand
AGAAATAGGGGCTGTCTCTCTTCTTCCGGCTGGCCAGTACTTTCATTCATGTCAACAGGAGGAAATTGCACAACATGAAAATACAGTGTGTGCTCAGTTGTGTTAACCAGCACTGAGTCCCACTTAAACGGGGCCGGAGGTGGAGTGACTTGCTGGACGTGGGGGCAGATGACAAACGTGTGCACACCCCGTGGCTGGTTCTCCAGGTCTGCTCAGGGGTGACGTGATTCCTACCACGGTGGTGGCCTCCCTCGGAGCAGAGCCCACATAAGCACCATGACAACTAATCCCGTCTCTTGCCTCACACGGATTTTTTTTTTTATTTATTTTTACCTAAATCACACAGTTAAAAAGAAGAGAGAGAGATCATCCTTCCACTAATTCACTCCCCGAAATGGCCACAACTGCCAGAGCTAGGATGATCCGAAGCCAGGGGCGTCCTCCAGGTCTCCCACACAGGTGCAGGGTCCCAAGGCTTTGGGCCGTCCTCGACTGCTTTCCCAGTCCATGGCAGGGAGTTGTGTCATACGTGGAGCAGCCAGGACACGCATGGGGGGCCCATAGTGGATCCTGGCACTTGCAGGCTGAGGATTAGCCTGTTGAGCCATCACGCCAGTCCCAGTATTTTGTTTTACACTGTTATTAGTATGATAACTTTTAGCCCAGGACAAGTTACTTTCTCAAGATTCTCAGAATATCTTTTAAAGATGCTAGGTCTGCTCTGTTTTTTTTCCCCCTTTTACCTGTAATCATGTTACCACTTTGCATGGTCTTTCTGCCTCCCATCAGCATGGAGGTTTCTTTTTTGCCATCTTTCTTCAGATGAAAGGAGAGCAAATGCTATTGAAGGCAGGGGTCATGATTTATCTAAGTGTAAGTAAAACACATAGTAAGACATTCTATACCATCCTGGATTTATAGCTCTCATAGATCACAAATTACAACCAAAAAAATTGTCATGTCTTATCTGTAAAAAAGATTTTAGGTTTTTCGGTGGGATTTTGTTGTTGTGAGTCCCCATTAAAACTGCTTTGGCCCAACCAGCGGAATTTTTCAGCTCTTCCAAAAGTCTTTCTTCAAAGCAGAAAATAACTTGCCCCCCCTCACAAAAGAGCCCCCCAAAAACTGGTCATCACTGAATGTCTTGAGACTGGAGAAATAACGACTCCATTAGACAGCTAAAGTGCCAGGACGTGAGTGACGGCCTCTTGTACAACAATGAGCACAAAAGCGTTATTCTCATCAAGGAGTCCATCAGTCTTGCAATTAAATATACAAAAGGAGTAAATCCCAAAAGAGTCCTGACAAGATGAAATTGCAACTCCAATTACATCGTGACAATTACACCCCGGGATGTGAAAGCCAGTGGGTCAATCTGTTTCTGGGGAGTGTTAGTCGGTTTAAGAATTGAGAGAATAACTGCTTAATCATTGCTTTTCTGCTGGCCATGGGGAAGCCCCTGAATCCTGTACAGCTTCATCTTGGGAAATACTGCACTGTGGATTCAGAACCATGAGCTGCTGGCTAGTTTGCGCCACACAGATGGATTGAGGTGAATTGCTTATCCTGAGTCCCCTTTTCTACGTTCCCCATTCTTCATCAAACTGTTCAACACGGCAAATGACAACCTCTTCCCAAGAGATGGTCATTCTCTTGATGATACTTGGCTCTGATATTAAGAAGGTGGTATCCGAGGCCAATGCTGTGGTGCAGTGGGTAGAGCTGCTGCCTGCAAAGCCAGCATCCCCATATGCATATCAGTTCATGTCCCAGCTGCCCCACTTTCAATCCACTTCCCTGCCAGTGTGCTTAGGAAAGCAGCAGGGGATGACCCACGTACCTGGGCCCCTGCCATCATGTGAAAGACCTGCAGGAAGCCTGGCTTCTGGCTTTCCACTGGTCCAGCTCTGCCTGTCGTGGCCATTGGGGAAGTGAACCAGAGAATGAAGGATATCTCTACTTCCCTCCCTCCCATCTTCCTCTTTTACTTTATAACTCTTTCAAATAAAATGAATAAATAGAGGAGGAAGAGGAAGATTGTCTTTTCCAATTCTTTTGATATAGCCTTGAGCCTCATACACCTATCCCATCAGATCAAGCCTACTTCCCTACTGAACTGCCCTAGAAGAAACTAAATCGGATTATCAACGAACAAGCCCTGAGCACTGTGGAAATACTTCGTGCAGTTTCCGACTCACAGTATCCTTATACTTCGGAAATGCCAAAGTCACAACAATTAAAAACCGTTTCTCAAAGAGGCACATATTAAATGCATGGGGGTGGGAGTCGTGCAGCATGGGAAGCCACTGCTTGGCTTTGCACATCGCACTCAGAATGCTTACCCTGGTTCTCTTATGACCCAGCTTCCTGCTAAGGCGCCCGGGAAGACAGTGGGTGGCAGTCTGAGTGTGTGAGCTCCTTTTACACACGGGACACCTGGGTGTGGAATTCCCGGCTCCTGGCCCCTGCCTCACTCAGCCCCAACTGTAGCAGACACTTGGGGAGTGAGCCAATAGATGGAAAAGCTCGCTCACTCACTCTCTTTCTGCTTCTCTCTTCTTGTTGAATACCTTTAAATAAAACAATTTTTTTTAAAAACTAAATCAATATACTAATTGGGTAAATATTTTAAAATACCAAATACACCAATATAAAAATAGATTATATCTGTAGATTTCTATGCATGCTTTCAAGAGAAGAACAAATTTAATATCCATATAAACAGATGCCTCTACTTATTAAGATACTAAATGTGGTATGATTATATCATTTGTGTAAAAGAATAACAAGTTTCTAAAAGGACTAAATTCTAGA
>NW_024465823.1:0-3475 GCF_017591425.1 Ochotona curzoniae | reverse complement strand
CCGTGTAATAAGCAGGGAGCTGAGTTGAAACTAATGCACATATGGATACTTGTGCTGTAGATGGAAGATTAGCCCCACAATGTATTCGCTTTTGAAAAATAATATGTAAATCATTTTCTTATGTTTTAACTGTATGTGGGGGGATACTGTTTTTGCTGAATTGTTTTTGAGTATATATTCTTATGTTAATTGTTGGTCACATAAGTAGTTTAAAAATATTTCCTGACATTCTTACAATTATCTCATCTATTGTTTCTTCTATATTGATGAAGCTTCATGCTTTGATATAATCTCACTCGTGTAATTTTTGCTTGAAACCTATGCCTATGTGGTACCATTCAGAATAGTTTGTTTATATTCATCTCTTGAGGTTTGTCCCCTGTTTGGCTAAATATATCTCGTATGATGGTGTCTTAAAGTGTCTCCCTGTATGTTTTAGTAGTTTATTAGTGCTAGCATGTACATATAGGACCTTGATACATATTGAGCTTTTTTTATTATTAATTACATTGCATTATGTGACACAATTTTATAGGCACTGGGATTTCCCCCCACCTTTCCCGCAACCCTCACCCCATGGTGGATTCCTCCACCTTGTTGCATTACCACAGTTCAAGTTCAGTTGAGACTCTTTCATTGCAAGCATATACCAAGCATAGAGTCCAACATCTTATTGTTCAGATAAGTTCAACAGCTTCTTGGGGAGACCATCTCTGGTCTGAAGGTAGAACCAGCAGAGTATCATCCCAATCAACTAAAAGCCCAAACATAACATCAGCCACAATTTATAATGTTATTGTAATTAGTTTACATATTATTGAGTAACCAATATGTTAAAAGAAGAAGAAAGGAAAAAAATTGCAAGTTCTTAACTACATCCTGTTATTTCATTGACATTTCAATTTTAATTTATATACAACTAGGTTCTATACACCTTAAATGGTTATAGATTATTATTCAGCTGTCTCATGTCTATTTTCATTATAGTATTTACATTTTATAGAGTTGAAGCATAATTTTGCTGAACCTAGCTGTTTTTGGGGTATTCTAGACTGTTTTACACGTCTAGCAAGACATATGTCAACAGTTTAGATGCAGAACATCTAAACTGGGGGTTTAGGATGGGTGTGCGGAGAAATCCTCAGTACCCTAGTGGGGAGTAACTAATCTTTGTTTCCCACCTAGTAAGGAATAAGTGAGTTCACAGTGACTGTTTTCTGTCTGGTTCTAAGCTTTCCTTGTTGTTTTTTGTCTATGTAGTCTAGATTGTTTGTTTCTTCTGAGGGGTTTCTGAAACAATCCTGATGGTCATTGCTAGAGAGGGTGGGGACTCAAAGTTGGAACCAAACAAAGACCAGAGAAAGCTCCCTTCCATAATCCTGAAGGAACTTTATTGGTCTTTTGATTCTGCAGACCACTCAAGGCTCCTGGCTGTAGTTCCGATGTCCTTGGATCCTACAACGAAGGATTTGGACTTCTTCCATCCCATGTGGTAGATCCAGATGGAGGTGGGTAACCCCAGAGTTCTCACCTTCCAAAGGCACTCCAGTTCCCCATGGTCTCCTTGGCAGTTGGGATGTAGTCCTTGGTGCCCCTACTGATAATCCTTGGTGAGGATCTAGGAGTCCTCAGGGTTGGGATACAAACCTCCTCTGGTCCATCTGCTCCACTGTGGGATCCCTCCTGCTCTGTACATATGACCTCCTATTAAGAGGTTGACAGGATCACTCTTGATTCCTCCCCATATGCCTTTGAAGTTTTACTACTGTCTGATGCTGATTCGAGTCTGTTGTGCATGAGTTACCAGTTATGATCCTGATAGGCTATACTTCACGTCTTCCTCACATATTCTAGGGAGACGGAAGCTTTCTCCGCTCTCCCACCCCATTATGGAATAACATAGGGTATTAAAAGTGTATTAGGTTTTACAATTCTTTGATGTAGGTCATAAGCAGTCTGACTCACATTGATTGTTGGTTCATTGGTTACTTCACAATATCTTATTGCATATGAAATATGCTGCTTGAGTTTGAGATTACATTACATCTTACAGGTACTATTTTTCATATTGACATCATTTCATCTTAAATTTTTTTTGCAATATTCTTATTATGTAAACATAATTATTTTTCTTTTATTTTTTATTTTTTTAATTTTTTTATTTTGACAATCCTTACATATTCAACTAGGGTAAAAAAAGGGTCAAGCGCTACAGGGAAGTGGGCAAGACCATTACTTCCATACCGCTTCCTTCACGTATCTGAGGTAAAAGGGGATATAGAGGGAGAAGCCCCACCCAGTTTCTCACCCACCCCAAGTCCCGGATGTGGGGCATGCTCTGAGATACTCGATCAAGTGTTTCCAATAGTTCCCCATTAATGGATCACTACCAGTCTCGCCACTCCAAGCATGATGTGGTCAGTGAAGAATCCATTGACTGACACAGTCCCTTCTAGAGTCTCCTTTTGCCCAGCATTTTACTGCTCACAGATAGCTGAGGTTGTTGATTGACTTGTTTTCTTGGTTAGGACTCTGAGTCCGGTGTCTTGACTGGGGAGATCCTCAAACAAATTTTGAGGTATTCCCAGTCCAGATTCCTGCGTGTTCTAGCAAGCATAGGACCCGGCACAGTCCATCGCCCCGATCAGCTGGTGGTTGCAGTTGCTGGGTAGGTTCTGTCTCCATCCATGTCCTCCACTGGAACCGATGGGTGTTACAATCCGGTCTGGTTCCATCCAGGACACACTTGGCCCTCACAAAAATCAGTAGGAGCTGCAGCCCAGTCAAGGCAGCCCACAGTAACCACAACCAGGCCCACCCCCTACCCTGGTTTGTCAGTATGTGTGGCAGACTAGTCCAGTCTGTCCCACATTCCCTTTGGCTCATATACTTGCCAACGGGTGTTGCGACCTAATTCCATCCAACCATCTCATCCAACCAGCCTTAACGGATGTTGTTGTCTAGCCCGCCCCCAGCCCATGTCCTAGTTCCCGTGCCCTCCTGTGGAAGGTGATGACCCAAGAGGGAGGAGCCCACTATTTCCCTCCCAGGTCACTCCCATTCCAGTTGTGCCCTCTCCAGTTGGCCCTATGGCTCAACTCGACATGACTAGCACCCTGTACCAACTCCTGCCAGCAGATGCTACGACCTAGCCCCAACAATCCTCACCCACTCCAACTGTAGATTGCACCAGTGGGAATAGTCAGCCCAGCCTGGTTTTCACCCAATCTGGTCCACATGAGGTGCACAGGTGCTGTGGCCCTGCCTGGTCTGGTCTACCCCCTACCCATATCACACTCCTCAGTGTAAGTTGCTGTTCAGCTAGGGAACCACCCCTTATTCCCCTGCCAGCTCGGCCTCCTCCCTCCCTGATTCTCACGTGTGCTGGTCGGGTGCTGGTCGGCTGCATTGGGCTCAGGCTGCTTCACCTTGGCATTCCAAATTGTGTATTGCTTTTGTCAGGACCGGACATGAC
>NW_024465822.1:0-581 GCF_017591425.1 Ochotona curzoniae | reverse complement strand
TTTTTAATTAAATTCAGTTCCTCACCTCAGGTGCTTTTTAAGTACTTGCTGGCTATATGACTATTGGACAGCACAGCACAGGCCCACAACCCACTTTTTCCCATCCTTCTCTATTACAGTTGTGTGTAATGCTGTAGTTTCCTTCGCAGCTAAATGGGTGTCTTGATACTTTCGTCTTAGCAATGAAAGAGCTCAGTGGTTCTTCTGAACAGTTGCATAAAATGAATATCATTGTTGGAAGTTCCTCTTTTTTTTTTAAGATTTATTTTTATTGCAAAGTCAGATATATATATAGAGAGAGAGAAGAGACAGAGAGGAAAATCTTCCGTTCATTGATTCAATCCCCAGGTGAGCGCAACGGCCGGTGCTGTACTGATCTAAAGCCAGGAGCCAGAAACTTCCTCCAGGTCTCCCACATGGGTGCAGGGTCCCAAGGCTTTGAGCCGTCCTCGACTGCTTTCCCAGGCCACAAGCAGGGAGCTGGATGGGAAGTGGGGCTGCCGGGATTAGAACCAGCGTCCATATGGGATCCTAGCACGTTCAAGGCGAGGACTTTAGCTACTAGGCCACTGCGCTGGGCC
>NW_024465821.1:0-5447 GCF_017591425.1 Ochotona curzoniae | reverse complement strand
TATCGGGGGTCCTCCCGTCCCGCGGAAGAAATCACCCGACACTTGAGAGAGTCTCCAAGGCGCTTTTATTCTGCTCCTCCGTCCCGTCGTGACCGTTGTCCGTTGACCGTTATCACCGTTATATCCGTTACGCTCCAGCCCCTCCCCCGCCAAGCCCCCCGCTTAACTGTCAAACTTGACCAATCAACTTAAAGAGAACCAAGGCACACCAATCAGGGCAAAGGGCCAATCACAGGGCAGGAAATGGTCAGTGCCCCCAACAGCTCCCCCTTCTTGTTTTATTAAGCAAGGGACCGTGCCTGTCTTAGGTGTTCCGAGTTCAGGCTCCCCTTACCCATCATGGGCTAACCACGTGGCTAGGAACGTGGCACCTGTCTTAGGTTGGTGAAGCCATATCGGATACTTACCCGTCTCTGGCTACCGGTCCAGCATGCCTAGCCAGACTTTTAGGGATTATCTGCTGTGAAGGGCAAGCACAGCTTGCACTAGCAGCTGCTGTTACTGCTGCTGACGCTGTGCTCAAGGATGAAGCATCCACAGACCCCAAAGAATGATATAAGGCCCATGGCTACTATACCAGCCCATTGGTGTGCAAAGGAAAGATCCTTTAGTATGCAATTTGTCCATTGCTTTACTGTGGCAATCTCTACTTTTATGCTATTTATGGCTATAATTTGGGATCTTAGTTCCTATGTCAAATTATCGAATCTGTATGGACCAGCTTCCACTAGGGGATAGCATAGCGGATAATTCTCTGGACAAATTCAGTGCTCGGGAACCATTGGTGACAATAGAGGGAGTGACACACATTCCAGGTAGACTAAGCACACAAGAGGTCCCCATATGATGGAAATAAGTTGTGGAATGCATACCAGCACCACAGTGCCAGAGCCATTCCAACACTGGTTAAGGGCTCACTTAACTACAGAGCAATTCAAAAGGGTAACATTAGCACTCATGGAAACATTAAACATAAATGGAGCTTGTACACATACATAAATAGCATTATAGATAACATAACAACTGCAATTAACTTTAACATTTTCTTCCCATATTCTAGAACTATTACTACTATAATTACAATTTCTTATCACTACCTTATCAATAAATGCAAAAGCTGATATATCTGAACACCCACCCCTATTAGTGCAAAGTACCCAGACATTCCAAGACTGAGCAGAAACAGATTGAACAGGGTTACCATATATATAGTTATACCCCACAAAGGCACAATTTGAACAGGTAGGAAATAAATTGGTCACAGCAAGATCAGGTGCTACTCTTCTAGGAGTCACAGTACTTTGACAGCAGTCCATTCTGGGGGCCATTTCCAAGGCCCTAGACAGCGAGTCAATATTTGCTGCACACCTTTTATGGTGCAGTTTTAGCTGGAGATTCTGGTTGTCTCCTCTCGGTATCTGAATGAACATCAGGCTGGTCAGCATCCACCACGTCCACAGGTTCATCTTGCTCCGGCTTTCTTATCACTCGCGTCAAACGTTCTGGCACCCACACCGGTCCATCAGAATCCTGCGGAAAAACACAAACCGCTCCTCGCGTCCGTCGTAAGACAGGATGCGGGCCCATCCATTGTTTTGTTAAAACATCCTTCCACATCACCCAATCTTTGCAGGGGCCTGCGCCAACAGTGTGGCGTTCGGCAGCAGAATGGCCATCCAAATCCAGAATCAAAAAGTTAAAAATATAAGTAACTAAAGCCAATTGATGTTTAGGACTTTTGGGATATAGGGTGGCTCCTACTCCCCCTTTTTGTTTTATTAATAATGCTTTGAGAGTTGCATGGGCACGCTCTACCACAGCCTGGCCTGTGGGATTATATGGGATGCCAGTAGAGTGTTTAATTGCAAATTCAGAACAAAATTTATCAAATGCTTTGGCTGCATAGGCAGGTCCATTATCAGTCTTATAACACTGGGGGACTCCCCAGGCTGCAAAAGCCTGAAGGCAGTGAGATATAACATCTTGAACCTTTTCCCCTGTATGAGCTGAGGCATAAAGAACCCCAGAGCAGGTATCAATAGAGACATGAACAAAAGAAAGGCGACCAAAACTGGGAACATGGGTAACATCCATCTGCCATATATGATTAGGCATAAGACCACGGGGATTAACCCCAAAGCAAGGCTGGGATAAAAATGGGACACAATTTTGGCATTGTCTAATAATACAAAAATATGGTCAGATCCAATTAGTATACTCCAATACCTGTTGGAAATCATTAAGAGTCTTTAAACCATCTATTCTGATTTTTTTTTTTTTTTTTTGCGTTTCCATAAGACTTTCTCACCTTCCTGTATACGTCCTCTGAATTTATCAGTGCCATCTGTCAGGCAAGACTTAATCAATGTCCAGAACCTGACCATTCCTGGAGGGATGGGCTCCTGCTGTTCTGCCCTAGCTAAGTCTCTGCCTAAGTGTTCCCATTGTGGCAGGATCAAAAGATCCTCCTCCAGAAACCACAGCACAATCCTCTGCACAGTTTGCAAAAACAACAGCACTGTCAGCAGTTTCTGCAATAAAGGTTGCATGTGCACTGAAAAAGTTAAATTGGCCATATTTCTAACACCGCTGATCGTCGCTAACCTGCAAACTTGACCGATTGTCAAATGGTGAAATTGATCTGATCCTTAACTGCTAACTTGAATGGGCGCTAGATCGCAATCCTGAATGGCGGTAAACTGCGATCCTGAATGGCGGTAAACCACGATCCTGTATGGCGGTAAACTGCGATCGTGAATAGCGTAAACCGCGATCGTGAATAGCGGCAAACCGCGATCGTGAATGGCGGCAAACCCCGATCGTGAATGGCGGCAAACCACGATCGTGAATGGCGGTAAACCGCGATCGTGAATAGCGGCAAACCACGATCGTGAATGGCGGCAAACCCGATCGTGAATGGCGGCAAACCACGATCGTGAATGGCGGAAACCGCGATGGTGAATGGCGGCAAACCACGATCGTGAATGGCGGCAAACCACGATCGTGAATGGCGGTAAACCCAGCTTTAATGGTCGCTACCCGCAAACTGGACTAACTCGACTCGTCGCTACCCGCGAACTTGACTAACTCGACTCGTCGCTACCCTGCGAACTTGGCTCGTCGCTAATCCGCGAACTTGACGTGCACGTCCCCGCTGCTATCAGCGGCTCCCTGAGGTAACCTGAAACCTCAGCTTAAATGGGCCCCCCGCTGCTGCGGCTTCCTGAGCAAAAAGCTCAGTTGTAAACTAATTCCCGCTCTAAGCGGCTCCCTGAGCGATCTGCTCAGCTTACCTTCCTGGCGTTCACCAGCTGACTTCTATCGATTCACAGCGCCAGTTATCTTCTTTCTATCCGAGTCACAGCACCAGATATATTCTATCCGAGTCACGGTACCAAATATCGGGGGTCCTCCCGTCCCGCGGAAGAAATCACCCGACACTTGAGAGAGTCTCCAAGGCGCTTTTATTCTGCTCCTCCGTCCCGTCGTGACCGTTGTCCGTTGACCGTTATCACCGTTATATCCGTTACGCTCCAGCCCCTCCCCCGCCAAGCCCCCCGCTTAACTGTCAAACTTGACCAATAGGAAAAGATCCTTAAAATGTGCAGTGAAAAACATCAATTGACATATAAAGGAATGCCAATTAAACTCACAGGAGATGTCTCACAGGAAACTCTACAGGCAAGAAGGAATGGAGTGACATATTCCAGATTCTAAAAGAAAAAAAATTGTCGGCCTAGGATAACATATCCAGCAAAGCTTTCTTTGTCTTAGAAAATGAAATAAAATTCTTCCACAGTAAAGAAAGTTACAAGAATATGCCTCTTCTAAACCTGCCCTACAAATGATACTTGACAGAGAAAAGACATAGCACCCACCAAAATCAAAGCAAATGTGAAGAATATCCAGTTAAAATGACAACAGACAGACTAATCAATGAACAACACCATTGTTAAAATGACTGGACCAAATTACCTCCTATGTGTATTACCTGAATGTTAATAGCGTAAAGCCATCAACCAAATGTCATAGATTAGTAGGACTGGATTATAAAACACAAAATACCATCTATTTGTTGCTTATAGGAGACACATGTCACCAACAAAGAACAGCGAGGAAACTATATCTCATGGATTTTGATTTTTTTTTTAAAGTTTCATCTCTTCAAAAGATCTATCTAAAACTAGATCATTATCTTCAGAAGGTTCTTTGCTGTTTTCTTTTCCTTAATTTCTTCAGTGACACAGTCATTTCAGTAGCATGTTATTTAACTTCAATGGCAATGTTATTTCTTTTTCCCTCCTTTTGGTGATTTTGTTTTGTGGCTTTTATTTAAGGGGATGTATAGTAACTGTGTAATGGAGACTTTCATATCCAGATGTGAGGATACAAGCAGTATGCATCTCTACTTCCAGACAAAGATGGACTCACACATGAAAACTGTTTATTATAGCTTAACAATAACATGCTGGATCTCTGCCATTGTCCATGCCCGCAATGATGGACATAGGGTGTGTATGGAAAAAACTATATTATGTAATAATATAGGGGAATCAGAATGGGGGAGGGGGATTTGGGGAGGGGCGAGTGTTGGAAATCCCAGGGCTATGGAACTGTATCTAAAATGGTAATAATAATAAATAATAATGAAGTCTATGAATAAAAATAAAATAAAATAAATCTAAGCAAAAAAAAAATGGATCAGTATATTGTCTTTCAGAAGGAAATTTTCAGAAGGAAATGACAGGATAGGTAAGGACTGCAGAGATGAAGAACAGATGGTTCAGGCTTGGTTCACCTGCCAAAGACCAAACAGACCTCTTTAAAAAAAAAAAAAGATTTCTTTTTATCAGAAAGGCAGATAAACAGAGAGAAGCAGAGACCGACTAAAAGATCTTCTGTCCACTGTATCACTCCCCAAGTGACCTCAACAGCTGGAGCCTGAGCTTGATACAAAGCCAGGAGCCAGGAGCTTCTTCTGCATCTCCCGTGCATTGGTGCAGGGTCCCAAGGCTCGGAACCAATCCTCCACTGGCATTTCCCGGTCCACAAGCAGGAGCTGGATGGGACACGAAACGGGCAATCCCATGTAAGGATCCTGGCGCTTCAAAGAGGAAGAATAGCCAATTGAGCCATCTCACCAGCGGACCACAGGCCCTCTTACCCACATCACTCAAGTCTGACGGAGCTGGGTAGATGAGACTTACAGCTCTGTTGGGACTTTCTGACACGGGGTCCCAGTAGGGATGTCTCTGATACACTCGGTGGTCCTTTTAGAAGGACTCTGTTCTCATTCGGTCCTTTCCTCCTTGGGCCCCATAATTTCCCCACCCTCCCACCCTTCCCCTTGTGCCTGGCCTGTGCCTCCCCGACCCAGTTCAGCCCTCAGGGGGGTGGATGCAAAACACTGCTGTTGAACCTCAGGCTCTCACACTGAAACTCTGCGA
>NW_024465820.1:0-8899 GCF_017591425.1 Ochotona curzoniae | reverse complement strand
AAGGTGCAGAAAGAGAAGCTGAGTTTGCAAATGTGTTAAATGAAATAATCAATGAAAATTTCCCTAATCTGGAGAAAGAATTGGGAAACAAGATCCAGGAGGGGCACAGAACACCCAAACAGGCTTGATCAAAAGCAATTTTCACCACGACTTATGATCATCAAGCTCTCTTCAATTGAACATAAGGAAAAGATCCTTAAATGTGCACGTGAAAAACATCAATTGACATATAAAGGAATGCCAATTAAACTCACAGGAGATGTCTCACAGGAAACTCTACAGGCAAGAAGAGAATGGAGTGACATATTCCAGATTCTAAAAGAAAAAAAATTGTCGGCCTAGGATAACATATCCAGCAAAGCTTTCCTTTGTCTTTGAAAATGAAATAAAATTCTTCCACAGTAAAGAAAAGTTACAAGAATATGCCTCTTCTAAACCTGCCCTACAAATGATACTTGACAGAGAAAAGAAATAGCACCCACCAAAATCAAAGGCAAATGTGAAGAATATCCCAGTAAAATGACAACAGAAGACTAAATCAATGAACAACCCATTGTTAAAATGACTGGACCAAATTACCTCCTATGTGTATTAACCCTGAATGTTAATAGCTTAAAGCCATCAACCAAATGTCATAGATTAGTAGACTGGATTAAAAAACAAAATCCATCTATTTGTTGCTTATAGGAGACACATGTCACCAACAAAGATCAGCGGAAACTATATCTCATGGATTTTGATTTTTTTTTTAAAGTTTCATCTCTTCAAATAGATCTATCTAAAATAGATCATTTTCTTCAAGAAGGTTCTTGATTTTCTTTTCTATTTCTTCAGTGACACAGTCATTCAGTAGCATGTTATTTAACTTCATGGCATTGTTAATTTCTTTTTCCCTCCTTTTGGTGATTTTGTTTTGTGGCTTTTCATTTAAGGGGATGTATAGTAACTGTGTAATGGAGACTATCATATCCAGATGTGAGGATACAATGCAGTATGCATCTCTACTTCCAGACAAAGATGGACTCACAATGAAACTGTTTATTATAGCTTAACAATAACATGCTGGATTCTCTGCCATTGTCCATGCCCGCAATGATGGACATAGGAGTGTGTATGGAAAACTATATTATAGTAATAATATAGGGGAACTCAGAATGGGGGAGGAGGGATTTGGGGAGGGGAGTGTTGGAAATCCCAGGGCCTATGGAACTGTATCATAAAATGGTAATAATAATAATAATAATGAAGTCTATGAAATAAAAATAAAATAAAATAAATCTAAGCAAAAAAAAAAAAGGATCAGTATATTGTCTTTTCAGAAGGAAATTTTCAGAAGGAAATGACAGGATAGGTAAGGACTGCAGAGATGAAGAACAGATGGTTCAGGCTTGGTTCACCTGCCAAAGACCAAACAGACCTCTTTAAAAAAAAAAAAAAAAGATTTCTTTTTATCAGAAAGGCAGATAAACAGAGAGAAGCAGAGACAGACTAAAAGATCTTCTGTCCACTGTATCACTCCCCAAGTGACTCTAACAGCTGGAGCTGAGCTGATCCAAAGCCAGGAGCCAGGAGCTTCTTCTGCATCTCCCGTGCAGGTGCAGGGTCCCAAGGCTCTGACCCATCCTCCACTGCATTTCCCGGCCACAAGCCAGGAGCTGGATGGGACAAGAACGGGCATCCATGTAGGATCCTGGCGCTTCCAAGAGGAAGATTAGCCAATTGAGCCATCTCACCAGCGGACCACAGGCCTCTTACCCACATCACTCAAGTCTGACGGAGCTGGTAGATGAGACTTACAGCTCTGTTGGGACTTTCCTGACACGGGTCCCAGTAGGGATGTCTCCTGAACACTCGGTGGTCCTTTTAGAAGCACTCTGTTCTCATTTCTGTCCTTTCCTCCTTGCCCATAATTTCCCACCCTCCACCCTTCCCCTTGCCCTGGCCTGTGCCTCCCCCGCCCCTTTCAGCCTCAGGGGGTGGATGCAAACACTGCTGTTGAACCTCTGCTCTCACACTGAAACTCTGCGATGGCCTGGGGCAGTGGTATACCTGCTCCCTAGGGCTTAAACAGCAGAAACACCGCACGCGTTCTGTGGAAATGGGTCTTAGCGTGTGGCAGCTTCTCCTCTGCCTCCACCTCCATTTCTTTTGCAGCCTTTTTTATTTTGAAATAATTTTAGATCTACGGAAGAGTTAGCACAGAGAGTTCCTGTGGAGCCTGCACCCAGCTTCCCCAAATGTTACCTTACGTAAGCATGGTATCTTTATCAAAACAAGGCAGCAGACACATCATGCGCTCAGGCACAGGCTTTGAAAACTGGATCTCAGCCAGTGTTTCCACCAATGCCCTTTTTCTGTGCCCGGATCTTGAATTGTATTTATTCTCAATCTTTCTTTGTTTTGCATGGAAAAACACTTTGGAAAAGTACTGGTCAGAGCCCAGGAAGACAAATACCTCCTGTTCTCCCTTATCTGTGGATTCTGAAACAATCGGACCCATAGAAGCAGAATAGTGGTCACCACTGACTGGGGTGGGAGGCGGAGGATGTGGGGACATGTTGACCGAGAAGGAAGTTTCAGTTAGATGGGACACATTTTGGTGACCTACAGATAATAATATTAGCGATCAGTGTTAGGTTTCTAGTCGTTAAGAGTACATTTCAGATGGTCTCAGTGAGAGAGGAGTTAGTGGGTAGTAGGCAGTTAGGGCATTCTGGGTCCCTGAGTAAAAGAGAATTTCCCCACCATGTTTTGAAGTCACCAGGGCACGTCTCTTCCAAGGGACAGTGGTGCTATTAGCATATCAATTCCCCACCTGAAGTATCGGCCATTACCTTGGCTATTGTGTAAGGGCCTCAGGCTGATCTCTTTATCATTGAAAGGAGTAATACACCTCTGCCTAAGGCCTGGAATGTCCTATGTCTGGTATCTCTGTGACCTTTTGTTCCAAGGCCAGGTACCTTGGAAACCAGGAATTTTCTTTGTTTATGGAGAGACATCTTTGAGGGAATCCTTTAAAAGGTGCATTCCCCACCATTGATACGGGTTTTACTTCTTTGCCCCCTGCCACTATGGCAGAGGACTAGGGTTCTCCTTTTTCCTCCTGCCACATGGCAGAGGACTAGGGTTCTCATTTACTTTTCCTCCTGCCACTATGGCAGGAGGTAAGGGTCCTTTCTATCTCAAAGCCCCCTCCCGTCACTAGGACGGGAGTCTTCTCTTCTCAACTTTCCTAATAAATCTTGCGTTAAAACTAAACTGTGTCCGCATGAAAATTCTTCTTTCCTGCGAGACAAGAATTTGAGGTTGCTGCCATACTCGGAATCAAAATTCCTGCAACAGTTTTGGTGCCGTGTGACTCGGATTCTACCAGCGAGACTTGAGTTCATCTCCAGCCAGCCTCCAGACATCCATCTCGTCGGACGGTGAGCAAAGCGGACTCTATCCTGTTTTTCGGAGACACTAGCTCTCCACAATTAGTAACTCTCGGAAAAAGAAACACCGGGTCCCTGTCAGCCAGTTAAATGCGGTTAGCGCGGCTGCCGGTCTTAAGACTCAGGGGCGAGGCTTGCTGAGTTTGGCTAAATTGATCCCCTGGAGCTGGGGTCCTTGGCTCCAGGAATGTCGGTTTTGTCCAGACTCAGTTTCTTTTCGCGGACTAAGCCCGTCGCGTGAGACTGGGAGAAGTCTTAGGGCGCCTCAGAAATTCTGGTCAGGGCCACTCCCTGATGCTTTTCGAAAGGCCTCTGGACTGTACCCCAGACTCCGACAGCCCGTCAGGGTGTCGGGCTGAAATCTGCACTCTTTCCTTCCTTCTGCGGGGACTCAGTCACCACTGCGAGGCCACGAGCCCTGGGCTGTGTGCCTCAATTCCCAAATGGCCTCGGGCACTGATGAGTCCTCCGTTACCTTTCTGATATCTTCTCCAAAGGCTTTTTCTCACTAAGTCTCCTCATTCTCTATGGATTCAGTTTTTGGGTCAGTATGTGCTAAATACCAGCTGGTTTGTGATGGGGAAAATGAAAAGTCAGGCAGAGTTTCTTTCTAGGCCCCTCTAAAGACGAGATCTAAGATAAACTTAACTGGAGAGTGCTTTAATTCCTTCACAAGGCAGTCAGCAGAGACAGTTCCTCCAGGTTAGCTTTAAGGAGTGTGGTCGCTAATGTGAGCAGAAAACCAGAGTCAACACAGGTATTCCTCCAGCTCTAGTTAAGGACATTGTTACACAGGCTTATAGAATCAGGCCGAAGTTTGAGGTCAGGCTTGTCAACTCAAGGTTAGAACAAATTTCAAAAGGAGAGCATATTTTGTCCGGCAGAAGTCCCAGATGCAGCAGGGTGCAGGGGATATTTTTTGGCACATGCTGTTTCTGACTTATATGTTCTTCAGGACATCAGATTATTGCACCAGGCAGAGGCCTAGGTCTAGCATGGCGCAGGAAACAGGAGCGGATTTTTCACTCCTGGCACATGCTGTTCTAACCGAGACATCCCACAAGGCGTGGAAGGTCGAGCGACGTGAGTCAAGTGTGCTGACTTCACTCCCACCTTCCTCCCTTCTTCTGTGGTCTTCAGCAGCGCACACCTGGACACCACGGGCGAGCTATAGGAGTCCTGAGAGACGTCTCAGACTCAGGAGAGATAGAAACTGAGGGACGCTTCTAGTTTCTATCCTCATTTCAGTGCTCCCAGCACATGCTATTCTGACGAGTATGTCCAGGTGCAAAACCAGGATTTACTTGTACTGGCAGGAGTCCCAGAGTTAGCATGTCACAGGAATGGGGGGCTGAACGGAGATACCCCTTGGGGTGCCTCCACAATTACAGGGATGCCACAGCCTGGCTGCCAGCTTTGAGCTTTAGAGTGGAGAGAGTTAGTCTGGATGGGTCTCTTTGCATAACTATGCTGCTGTGCTGTGCTGGCTCCACCGCCATGTGGAGCACACAACTGTCTTTTACCTTGGTCCTTCCCTGTTCTGTTTTTTGCTTTAATTGTCTAGTTTTAGGCTTAATTCTTAGAGAGATCTAACAGGAGGTAGAAGTTCATTTTGTCTCTCCTTGGTCACTGATCTCGGGAACCAACGGGAATATTGCTAGTTAACAATGGGCCAGACCCCAGACTCCTGCACCCCCAGGGAGAACTTAAAACTCATTAACTCTTTGTAGCCTGAGAGATTCTTTCCCTTTGCAGTCTACTCTGCCCCCGACTACTAGTATTTCATTCTATGTGCCTTTTGCTTCATAGTGTATCTCACTGTTCATGCTGTGTTCATGTTTCAATCAAAGTTTTTCTGTGTCATTGCAACTGGCTTCAGCGATGAGTTCTCAGTGTTTTTGCAATGTTTTCTGCTGCTTTTGTTGCTATTTGGTCTTGAAGTTTAACCATCTACTGATTTATAGTGCCATCCTAGCTCTGACCAGATCTGGCCTACAGTGTTTACACCCAGAGTAGTGCTTGCTATAAGGAGGAGCAGATTCTGTGTGCGAGCTTGTATGTTCTAACTAAAGTTAAAGAATACTTGCATAATTACAAAGATTCTTGGTGAAGTTTCAAAAGCTGCTAATGCATATACTGGTGGTTATGTTTATTGATCAAGTTGTCTTTTAATCGCGAAGCTGTATCACGTTGTGGAATTATTTGTATTCTTGCATTGTTGATTATTTATGTTCTAACTTGCAAAAAGCATCATTTGTGAGACTTTGTCTTACAGGAAGACAGCAAGTTCTTAAAGGATGTATGGTACAATTGAACATTGTGTACAACATCTTAATGTTCATCTTTGGTGCAATGGAATTGAAATCTGATTCTTTGTCAAAGCAACTTTTTAAGTTCTCTTCAAGTTATTTTCATCTTATTGGTGACTAAATCTGCTAGCTAGTTCCAGTATAATGAACTATTAACCTAACAGACTGCTATTGGTACAAATGTGAAAACCACTAAAGTCTAATAATCTTATTGCATTATTGTTTATAGCTGTTATCCTAATGAACAAGGCCTAAAACAGTACAAATGTGTATAAGTCCTACAGGTGGTTCCACAGTGTGCTGTGTAAATAGATGTTTATATTTGTTATTATAATTCTGACAATGAATGATTCATCTTCTAGTTCCAACAGATACTATTGCATCCATTGCAGATAGAACTAAAGCTAAGCAGTAAGCTACAGGTTCAGACTAAAAGCACCTTCAACTAGTGTTACTAAGAGCAAGATGTGGTAACTTTAAAACACTTAGAGATTTTTCAAAAGCTGTTACAAAAGTTTTGCTTTATAATGTATGTTATCTGGCATACGTGGCAAGCTATGTAGTCTATTTCAATTGACTGGGCAAATGTTCATAAATGAGAATTGCTAAGCTGAATCTTATTTTGATTTAAACAAATCTGAGTTTAAGAGCCACAGAGAAATCCCCCAGCTTCTTAAACTGCTTGAGGAATGACTTTAAGTATATTCCACTAGATTCTATGTAGAGAAGAATAGGTGATATAGATAACAGATTCTTAACTGCCCAGGACATTAGGATAGGACTTTAGACAAATGGGACCTGAAAGTTCTCTGATATCCTCTTAAAGGGGTCACCATGGTCTTTTACCTCAGAGACCAGGAGGGGATCCCATGGCAAAGCAGGATGAGAGAGGTATGTGCTCCTGGTTCCAGTGAGACCCCTGGAGGCCTCCCAAGTGCTCTTCCATTGCAGAAGCAATGGACACTTCATCAGAAAGGCCACCCAGGGCCATGTCCCAACTGACAAGGAGGTCATTGGAGATCTGACTGTCCTCGAAGGCCAAGTACTTCAGGTCAGTCATCTCCCATTGGATCTCTTACATGGGACGGAAGTAGCCTGGGAACCTGCACAGGCTCAAGGCCAACCACGGACTTCGGTGACACCTCGGAACAGCATCGAGGAGCCCTGGGTGCTTCTCACAGTGGAAGAGAAAACTGTAATTTTGTCTGGACACTGCCTTCTCTGTCCTAGCTAGCTTTGGCTTCTTCCCTCTCTTAGGGTGACCATCAGGGTCTCTCAGGAGCTCCAAATTAGCTTAGGTGACAGACAGATTAATCTAGAAGCTCAGAAAAGAAGTTTTTCTAGGGAAAAGTTAGTTAGCCTGTAACTGCTCAGCCTGTATCGCTGACCAGACTCCTGACAGGGCAGGTTTGCCATCTCACTCTTCAGTTCTTGCTAGACATCACTAGGTAGAACACCCTCACCATTCTGAAGCAGGGTTCATGTCTTCCTCATTGACTAAATTATTGGATCTCTCTGTTCATATATTTAAGACTCTTCTGTTCTCCAACTGTCAATGTATGGCTTGTTACAACTACAGGACTAGTCCATTGCCTTTGCCCTAATGTGTGGAGTTTTGTGAATTCTTACTAGAATGCCATAAGCTGCTGGGCTATTGTAACTCACAACTAGTTTAGTCTTTTGCCACCTATGCTATGATCCAGATAAGTCTTGCAACGAAATGTTTTCAGCGCTGTGCTTTATGTTCTAGGCTCAATGTCTTCTGACACGCTTAGGGTTCCCAGCAACTGGTAAAGTACAATTGTTATTTTAAAAATCCACCATTTGTATACAAAGCAACTGTAGTATTTTCAAAAGTCAAGTAAGTTTAAATCTTAATTCAGAATCGTCAATGCTAGACGAAATTGTAACTCCATGGAAACTTAATATTTACATGCCCTATATGGGTTCAAGTCCTAAAGCTACATGTTAACTTTCATTAGTTCTGTGCCTTCTAATAGACCTAGATAGCAATTTCATGTAGCTCAGAAAGTTTCACGTGTTCTATAATGTTCGTTGAGTCTAATGGTTTCAAAACTTGAGCTTAAAAAGAATTATTTCAAACTGATAAATCTAGTTCATAGCCTTAAACACTGCTCAAGTCCAATGTTCAACAAAATGTTTCTCATATCTAAGTTCTAAAACTCAAGTATTTAAACTGATGTTTCCACCTATCCCATTACATACTAGGTTGGGAGAGATTATAATTGTCTTTGTTTTGTCATCTAGACTTCAACAAGAAGGAACACCCAGAGTTCAAACAACCTGCCAGGCACCTCTGATGACTTCTGCCAGGCGTCTTTGATGACTTCTACGTTCCACTGGGGACCCTTAGACCGACCCCCAGAGGAATGCCCAACTGCTGCCTTTGAACTTCGTCCCATGTCAGCAGGAAGCAGTCAGAGCGGTCACCGTCCCATTTCCCCCTAACAGCAGTTAGGGTCACTTCTTCTGGGGGGCGGAATGAGAGAGGAGTTAGTGGGTAGTAGGCAGTTAGGGCATTCTGGGTCCCTGAGTAAAAGAGAATTTCCCCACCATGTTTTGAAGTCACCAGGGCACGTCTCTTCCAAGGGACAGTGGTGCTATTAGCATATCAATTCCCCACCATACCTTGGCTATTGTGGAAGGGCCTCAGGCTGATCTCTTTATCATTGAAAGGAGTAATACACCTCTGCCTAAGGCCTGGAATGTCCTATGTCTGGTATCTCTGTGACCTTTTGTTCCAAGGCCAGGTACCTTGGAAACCAGGAATTTTCTTTGTTTATGGAGAGACATCTTTGAGGGAATCCTTTAAAAGGTGCATTCCCCACCATTGATACGGGTTTTACTTCTTTGCCCCCTGCCACTATGGCAGAGGACTAGGGTTCTCCTTTTTCCTCCTGCCACATGGCAGAGGACTAGGGTTCTCATTTACTTTTCCTCCTGCCACTATGGCAGGAGGTAAGGGTCCTTTCTATCTCAAAGCCCCCTCCCGTCACTAGGACGGGAGTCTTCTCTTCTCAACTTTCCTAATAAATCTTGCGTTAAAACTAAACTGTGTCCGCATGAAAATTCTTCTTTCCTGCGAGACAAGAATTTGAGGTTGCTGCCATACTCGGAATCAAAATTCCTGCAACA
>NW_024465819.1:0-19423 GCF_017591425.1 Ochotona curzoniae | reverse complement strand
GAGCCAGAAGCCTCTTTTAGGTCCCCCACAAGGGTGTAGGTCCCAAGGTTTAGGCTGGCCTTAACTGCTTTCCCACACCACAAAGCTGGGAGCTGGATAGAAAGTAGGGCTGCCGGGATTAGAACTGGTGTCCCTATGGGATCCTGGTATATGCAAGGCAAAGACTTTAGCCACTAGACTACTGCACTGGGCCCTACTATGCCTTCCCTATCTCTCCTCTTCCCCTTGGTTCATGTATTTGACATGTATGGCTACATTCTTATTTTCTTATACGCTTATATTTAGTGGCCTAGTTGAAGCAAAATCAGCATAGGTCATTTAATAGTTATTAAGTAGAGTCCAGAGCAATGCCAAAAATGATCATGATTTTCAAAAAAATTTCCAAATATTTCAATTTTATATAAACTTCCTACTTTATGGATTATAGACTAGAAAAGCTTGAACTTTCAGCACATGGGGTGATATTTGAAGGATTAACTGCCTCATCCATTGTACCATGCATTGGACAAGCTAACGGAGCTTTGCTGAAATGTATGGGCCATTTGTCCACACCTTCCCCTCCAGTCCAGAGAAAGCGACTCAGAGAGCTGGAGCCATTTCGTTGTGTTTGTTTTGTTGGTTCAGTTGAATGTGGTGACAGAATAGGATATCTAAGATTCTCCAGCAGGATAGGCTTAAATAAAAATAAATGTAACATAATACAATATAGAGATGATAAATAAAATACTAAATATTTAAATATAAAAAATAAGTATGAATAGGATGCTGGACTTATGTCATCATCTGTACCTACAAGGTCATGATAGACTTAAAAAAGAATGATGGGCTTGTGATTGTTGTTGGTGGACTGTACCATTATAATAATACGGGGATAAAGAGTAGGGAGGGGGAAGAAGGAATAGAGATGGCTGAAGGGGAAATCCCTGAACTTATGGGACAGCATCATGAAAAATAATACATGCATACATACATTAAAAAATAAATCTAAGTATACCGTGCTTGTCTGGGTCTGTCAGGAAGAAGGCCACTGCCTGATGAGACCCCAGGATTTTGCTCATCCAGAATTGTAAAAAAAAAAAAGGCCTCTATTCATAAGGTCAGCTCTCCTCGGGTATTTCATTATAGTAATGAAAAGCTAACTCATAAAAGATTAAGTCGAAGTCAGATTTTGACTATGTAGAGTCAGATTGATTTATTTTTATTGGAAAGTCAGAATGGCTGAGAGAGTTGAGTGGTCCCGAGGATATTCCAAGATTATGTTAGGTCCCTGGAGTTCTTAAAGTCATCATACAACATTTGCCCCAAAATACAAAGATTATTAAACCTTTTTTTAAAAAATATATTTATTGGAAAGACAGATTTATGGAGAGAAGAAGAGAGAGAGAGAAAGATCTTCCATTCACTCGCTAACTCCCCAAATGGCCACAAAGGCCAGAGCAAGCTGATCCAAAGCCAGGAACCAGGAGTCTCCTTCTGGGTCTCCCACACAGGTAAAGGCTCCAAGGTCTTGGACCATCCTACACTGTCCTCCCAGGCCACAGACAGGGAGATGGATGGGAAGTGGAGTAGCCAGGACACAAATGGTGCTCATGATGGATCCTGGTGCTTGCAAGCTGAGAATTAATCAGCTGAGCCTTTGTGCCAGGCCTCCAAAATGATTTTTGCCTTCGAGCTTCAGTAAGGAGAGATCATTAGAGGAGAATCTTCTCAGCATTCATCTTTTCGCTTCACAGTTCATGCATTCCCCCCCTTACAATACTCAATTACTTTCAACTTGTCAAAATGAAGCCCTGATTCTGTTCCGGATCCTTGAGCAATTCCTCCGCCGTAATATGGCAGTGGAAGAGTTCCAGTGAGGCTTCGTTCCAAATGTCATTTGACCCTGGAGTTGATAGCTAGGTCCTTCCTGTCAGATCAGTTAGTGAAATCTCTGATCCTTTGTTGCTCCCCTCTGGGGCAAAGCGAGGGATGCAACAAGACTAGCCAACATGGACATAAACACTGGCCATTCTTCCTGCACAGAGTTCAAAGATGACTCAGCTCCAGCATCTCCTACCTCCCCAATGTTTCTTTGATTCATCAATGAACAATCACACTCGTATTTCTTATTTCTGAAGAACAAAGTAAAAATTGTAAATTCTTTCTTTTCATATGTATGTATCCCTTAAACCATTCTTCCATTTTTGTCGTTCCCTCCACTGTCTGCCATGTTCCCTGAAATTTTATGATCACTCTGCCACTCTTTCCATTCATTTACTCCTCAATGACCCTCGGTTTCCTTCACTGCTTTGTTGGAGGTCTGTAACAGCCTTCTGTCACTTATCCTGCAGGCAGGTACTTCAACGGTATGAATACAATTTCACTGTGTCCCTGAAGTTTTTACGTGTCAGACCTTTGGTTCTCAGTGTGGAAATGTTGGGGTGGTAGAACAGTTACGAAGTGAGGTGTAGTGTAAGGAAATTCGGGCATTGTGGAGGTTGTTTCCGGTCTCCAGGAGTGAGCAAGCTCCTGGGAGACAGCTGCTGTGGAACAACACCTCTGCCCTGCTCAATCTCTCTTAGGCTTGCTCTCTTGTGATGGGCTCCCTCCCTCACACATGCTCACTTGATGATGTCATGTACAAGGTGGTGGCACAGCTAACGGAGGGAGCCCTCACCAGAGGCCAAACAAATGCATTAGCAGATTGGGGGTGTTCAGTTCCGGAACCTGGGGGCAGGTCAATCTTTTTTCTTCATCAAGTGCAAACTCTCACATACTTCATTCTAGCAACAGTAACAATACTGTAATTCCCTGTGAAATTCTAACATGCTTTTTAAACTTGAAGTGGAATTCAATTCCTTTCCTAGCCCCTCACTCCCCTTTTTGATATCACTGCATAAATATTTATCCTTAGAATCCTCTCTCATGGTGTGCTGCCTCTAATATTCTCCTCTGAGATGCTTTAGGTGTTTGGATTTACCTGCAACTGCTACACTTATTCTCATGAGGGACTGCTTATTTCCTTACCTTTATGCCAAAATATGTAGTTACAATGAGTGGTGTTTTGTTTCTATTTAATTTTTGTTGGAAAGTCAGATACACAGAGAAGAGGAGAGACAAAGATCTTCCATCTGCTGGTTCATTTCCCAAGCGGCCCCAGTGGCAGGAACTGAGCCAATCGGAAACCAGGAGCCAGGAGCTTCTTCTGCATTTCCCACACAGGTGCAGGGTCCCAAGACTTTGGGCCGGCATCAGCTGCTTTCCCAGGCCACACACAGGGAGCTGGATGGGAAGTGGAGCTGCTGGGATTAGAACCGGTGCCCATATGGGATCCCAGCATGTTTAAGGCAAGGACTTTAGCTGCTATGCTATCAAGCTGAGCCCCCAATGGGTGTTTCTTTTCCAGAAATGTTAGCAAGTGTAATGTCCTTAAAGTAAGTATGTGTTTACTGTTTTTTGTAACTACTTATTTTTCCTCCATGGTTTCAACTGTATTGATTATCTTCAAGTTTTAATTAGATTTCAATGGTTTTCCATGGGAAAACTCATCAGTTTAACAACATGTCAAGTTTTAGTGAGATAGCGGGCTCAAGCATGGTACATCTTAAACAAATGCAGGATGATCTTCTATTGAAAGATGTGACCTCTGTTGGCCTTTGCTAAGAGCGGAGTTGTTGTGGTAATTAGAGACCGCAACTGAACACATCATGCTAAGAGGATTTTTCCAAGAGAGAGTGATAACAACCATGTCTGTTTTTTTTTTATATAATTTCATTTTTAAGTACATACCTGTGTGAGCTTGGCTCACCCCACGGCTCGCTGGGTTGGTCCAAGTACTCTGAGAAGCATTCAACACTATATGTTTTAAACCTCACAGATTTCAAAATTTTCAAATACTGTACAAGTTTTCTTATATATATAAAAAAATCTGAATTAGGGCACAGAGCTCTCCAGTTTAAACTCAAGGTTTAATATGTAAAGTACTAAAGATAAGCACCATTGAAATGTCACAACAGCTAAAATAAAATCTAGGTGTGACAAAAAGAAGTCACAGGTTTGTCACATAGCAATACTTTGGGGTCACTCGAAAAATCTTCTGAGGTACAAGAGACTAAGAGCAAGACGGTAGTTTAATCTAGGATTTTTTTTTTTTCATTCAGTTATTGAGAACTTGCGTTCCTGGATGCTGCAATCCATTTTTCCTGTGTTTTAAGAGCTAGGTAGAATACTCTAAAATTATATGAATCTTAAACTTAAGATAAATAATCGAGCATACACTGTGGAGTTTCTCTCCTTTCTTGTTCTTGCTTCTTGGTAATATTTATTTTCTTTTTCTGAAAGATAAAATTACAGAGAGAGGGAGGACCCCCCCCCCCATCCCTTGATTCACTTCGCAATTGGCTGCATCCGTGGAGACTGGACCACGAACTGGAGCCAGGAAGTCCAGCTGGCCACGTGGCTGGGAGAATTCCAAGTGGTTGGGCTGGATGCTGCTGCTTTCCAGGCTCAATAGCGGGGAGCTGGATCGGAAACTCAGCGGCAGGGGACTCCAAATGGTGTTACGTGAGACATGGCTAATGAGCTATAACACAGATCATTCCCTGGAGTTACATGGTGTGATTTTACTCTTCTTTAGAACGCTTATCAGATCTGTATTTACTTTTTGATGCTGCCATTCTTTCAGTGACGATGTTAGATTAATAGATGATTACAGAACCAACTTCAGCATTCTGATGATACTGCAATAATGAGTTAAATTTGTTTTTGACAAACATTTACTATGTATTAGTGTTGTATCCTTTTAAGTACAATTAATTTTAAAAACTTTTTTGTCGTGTCCCTGTGGCCACATTTCCCATCCAGCTCCCTGAATGTAGCCTGGGAAAGCAGTTAGGGATGGCCCAAAGCCTTGGGACCCTGCACCTGCATGTGGGAGACCTAGAAGTGGGTCTAGGCTCCTGGCTTCAGATCAGCTCAGCTCTAGCCATTTTGGCTGCTTGCGGAATGAATTAATGGGTAGAAGATTTTCCTCTCTGTCTCTTCTCCTCTCTGTCTGACTTTCCAATAAAAATAAATCTTCACAAAAAATTATGTAATTGAAACCAAACTTCTGTGTAGAATTTTAGATATGGCAGTTTCTGGAGCTTGGAGTATGTCCCCCACCCCCTAATTTTCACACATTAAACAGAACCTACAGCTGTGTAGTGGCATGCAAGTTACTTCTTTGCCTGCACTGCCAGCATCCTTTTGGGTGCCAATTCGTGCCCCAGCTCCCTGCTTATTTTCTTGGAAAAGAGCAGAGGATGGTTCCAGTCTTTGGCCCTCTGCACCCACATGGAGAACACTCCTGGTTTTGTTCAGCTCAATTCCAGCCATTGCAGGCATTTTAGGAATTGAACCAGTGGATGGAAAATCTTTCTGTCCATCTGTCTCTCTTCTCTCTGTAAATGTGCCTTAAAAATAACACATGTTAAAAGATAAACAAATCCAAACATTCTTCAGGGAGAGAGAGAGAGGGAGAGAGCGAGGAGAGAATGTCTTGCATTATTGGATCGCTGCCTGGATACTCACAATAGCCATTCCCAGTAACGCAGAATCCCAGAGCCTAAATTTTTCCTGGATCTCTCAAGCGCGAGGTAGAGACCCAGTTGTTTAGGCCAGCCTTGCCAAGTGCATTAGCAACAAGTTTGTTCTCAAGTGAAGCTACTGAGCTGGCATTCTGAGCAGAAACTGAATCCACTCCGTCACAGCAGCTGCTTTTGTTTTTATACTCTATTAAATACGTAACTATTTATTTTCATACATTTTCTTGTATTCTGATTGTGGTTTTATAGCCAAATGCGAACCGGAGAATCTAAAATAAATGACTTGATTCATGCCTTTAAGAAATTTTGTCTAATTTGGATTCAAACCAATCTTTGTAGACTGTAGCAAGTAATTACTTTTATTCATCAGCTTTGAGGGCCAGGGAAGACATGGGCTGAAGGCAAGTCCAGAGGCAGGACTGGAAGGAGCTGTGTTGAACACACATCAATTAAGAAGGTGCCTGTGCATGTATGAAGCCAGGGATGGAAGGATATGCACACAGAATGACAGAAGTCATTATCTAGGACATAAGAAGTGAACTAGGATCCTACAGATAGGGCATTTTATAGTTAGCATATACATTTTGAAAAATCAATATAGAAAAATTTTTAAAACCGCATACTAAGTGTGCACAATTCCAAAATATCTATCCTAACCTAAAATATGCAGACATAAGATATTGCAACTGTAACACATACAGGTCAGTAGTGATGAAGACATAGCCACATTTAGTAAGCAGAAAATGGTCCTGCTGGTCCAGGTGACTGGAGAAGGACCTGGAATTTGAGCACAAAGCAGAGACTCATCATGAAACCTTGAAACGGTTAGGAGGATGCTGTGCAGATGGAGTCTGCAGAGTCACGGTGTCTGTGGGTGCAGGTGCAGCTGCTTTGGGCTAGAATTGGGAACTAGGGCTATCACTGAGAATGGAGTGAGGACCTCTGGGTACAAAACCAGAAGCTACACCTGGCTAAATCTGTCCTGCTCCTGTCCCACTACAGATCGGGATGAACACCCTCAGAACTCATCGCTGAGGGCCAGGTCAAGTGTAAAGTCAAACAGAAGCTTATGGAAAAGAAAACCAATTGACATACAAGGGAATAGCAAGCAGACTCATAACTGACCTCTCACAGGAAACTCTACAGACCAAAAGAGGAAGGGGGTGACATATTCCAGACTGTAAAAGAAAAAAAAAAAATTGTCGGCCCAGCATAACTTTTCCAGCAAAAATTTCCTTTGTCTTTGAAAATGAAAGAAAATTCTTCCACAGTAAAGGAAATCTCAGAAATTATGACTCTTTCACACCTGCCCTACAAATGATACTTCAAGATGTTCTCTTGACAGAGAAAAGGAATAGCACCCACTCAAACCAAAGGCAAATGTGAAGAACATCGTAGTAAAACAACGAGAGATGAGTAAATTAGAAAATGAACAAAACATTGCTAAAATGACAGGAACCAATTGCCACCGATCCATTAACCCTGAATGTAAATGATTTAGACTCATCAATGAATTGTAGATTGGTGGACCGGATACGAAAAAAAACAAAACTCATCTATTAATTGCCTACAGGAGACACATCGTGCCAACAAAGGTCAGGGGAAACCACATCTCATGGATTTTGATGTCTTTGTTTTTATTTTCATTTCTTCTAAATAGTTTTTTTTTTTACATTAAAATTCTCACTGAATCATACAGTAACATCATTTTCTTCAAGGAAGTTCTTGATTTTCTTTTTTGTTTCTTCAGGGACACATTAGTCATTCAGCAGCATGTCATTTACTTAAACTCATGCTGTTGTAAATTTCTATTTTTCTTCCTGGCGTGGATTTTTTGTGGCTTTTCATCAAGGGGGTGTACAGTAACTGTGTAATGGAGACTGCCGTATCAGGATGTGAGGATACAATGCAGTATGCTTCTCTACTTTTAGATAATAGATGCACTCCCAATGAAACTGTTGAACATATCTGTTTTTAAGATCTTATTTTTAAACTTTCATTGCAAAATCAGAAAAATAGAGGAAGATCTTCCATCCTTTGGTTCACTCCCCAAGCAGCTGCAAAAGCCAGAGCTGCACCGATCTGAAGCCAGGAGCTTCTTGCAGGTCTCTCGCATGGGTGCAGGGTCCCAAAGCATTGGGCTGTCCTTGACTGCTTTCCCAGGCTACAAGCAGGGAGCTGGATAGGAAGCGGGGCTGCCGGGATTAGAACCGGCGCCCATATGCGATCCCAATGCATGCAAGGTGAGGACTTTAGCCACTGGGCTACTGTACCGGGACTGAACACATTTTTGAAAATAGGATGCTGGGGCCCGGCGCGGTGGCGCAAGTGGTTAAAGGTCCTCGCCTTGCACGCCCGGGATCCCATATGGGCGCCGGTTCTAATCCCGGCAGCCCCGCTTCCCTTCCAGCTCCCTGCCTGTGGCCTGGGAAAGCAGTCGAGGACCCTGCACCCGCGTGGAAGACCCGGAAGAGGCTCCTGGCTTTGGATAGGCGTAGTATCGGCCCATTGCGCTCACTTGGGGAGTGAATCATCGGACGGAAGATCTTCCTCTCTGTCTCTCCTCTCTGTATATCCGCCTTTCCAATGAAAAAATAATAAAAAATAAATCTTAAAAAAAAAAAAAAGAAAATAGGATGCTGGATGCTCTGCATTGTCCAAGCCTGCAATGATGGACATATTACTGAGAAGAACGATACTACTATGATATTCGGGGGGAAATCAGTGGGAAAAGGAATGAATTTTGAAAGGGGGTAAGGGTAATCCCAGAGCCTATGGAACTGTATCCTATAATAATAATAATAATAATAATAATAATAATAATAATAATAGTAATAACAACAACACACTCACTAAAGCAAAGCAAAACAAAAAAGCAGCACTGCTAAATGGTGATATGGTGAAGAAGAAACAAAGAAACCAAACACATTAGAATATTCATTTACCTAAATGAGCTGATGAACTCTGAAAATACTAGATGTTATCCAAATATGATGATTCTGTTTAGGGTTTTCCAGCTCAGTGATGCTGCAAAAGCCACATGCATCCAGGAGATCCCGTTCTCGATGTTTTCCCAGGACAGCAGTCTGTAGTCTGATCCTTGATGGTGCTGCAGAGGTGCAGTAGCAATGTCCACTCAGCCCCCTGGTCAGGAGGGGATGCAGTCAGCACTCCACACTGCGCCGTATTCCTACATCAGGAGGCTTGGGATGTTTGGATTTAGAAATTTCCAGTTTATAATGGATAGGACAGAGCATAACTCCAGATATATAACAAACTAGGATTGCCACATAAATCCAGGCCAAATTAAATTGATTTTATAAAAAAATACTAAGTAAAAGACATGGTTAAGATCCTTAAAAATAAAAACATTAGGGCCTAGCGCAATAGCTTAGTGGTTAAATCCGCAGCTTGCATGTGCCAGGATCCCACACTGTACCGGTTCCTGTCACATCTGTTCTACTTCCCATCCGGCTGCCTGCTTATGGCCTGGGAGGGCAGTGGAGAATGGCTCGATGCCTTGGGACTCTGCAGTGGCATGATAGACCTGAAAGAAGCTCCTGGCTCCTGGCTTCAGATCAGCTCAGCTCCGGCCATTGCAGCCACTGGAGGAGTGAACCACCGGATGGAAGATCTTTCTGTGTCTCCTTCTCTGTAAATCTGCCTTTCCAATAAAAAAAGAATAAATCTTAAAAACAGACATTGACAACTGTCATTAAAGTGAAGAATGAATTGCAACTGAGCAAATGTAAAAGCATTGAATACAGAAAATTATGAATCTGAGAAATGAAACAGATAATTAAAAAAGCTCAACACAAATTAGACGTAGGAATTCGCAGGATTAGATTTGAAAATATTTCAATCAAATGTAGCACAGGAAGACAAAAACACGAAAAACACGATTACAACATTTGAAAATATTTCAATCAAATGTAGCACAGGAAGACAAAAACACGGAAAACATGATTACAACATTCTTAGATATTTCAGGAGAAAAGTTGAGGTACAGACTACAGAGTGTAACAGAGCGAAAGTCACCCAGTACATTACAGAACTGAGATAGGGAGAAATGCTTAGGGCAAAGGCATGAGCAGGACATGTCCAACGGAGCCTGTGAGAAGGCACTTCATGATGACCCCAAGAACATCGAAATTAGAGAAAATCTTAGTGGTTATCAGAAAATAATGTATCAGCTACAAAGAAAAACAAAGAACATTGCTTAATGATGAACTATTCGTGAAAAACTGAAAAGCACAGAAGCAAAGCCAACTCATTCTAGAAGGATAAGTCTAAATTTCAAAATATGAAAGATTCTGAAGAAAAATAAGCCCAAATGAAAGATACATGACACAAGAAATGGAGATGGCAAGAATTGGCAAGTTGGCTATGACGTATATGACTTATTATTCAGTGTGAATTTGCAGAGAAAAATTAATAACATCCATGACAATCATGACAGATGACAAATTTCCCTGTTATGTTAAAGAATAGTTTAAAACTGCTTAATAATTCTTAACTCTGTGTAGTACATAAACCTTAACTATTAATAGTGATCACCAAAAAGGTGAAGAAATTATTACTTTCAGCATGGAGATGATAGAATAAAGCAAGAAAGGTTCTGATCCACCGCCTGTAACATCAAATGCAACACATGTGTGCTATCAGTTGCTACTTAGGTGTTTAGCCAGGTTTTATGCAGAAGATGCTCACGTTTGCCTGCCAAGCAACCAGCTGACTTCATATTAGAGATCAGATCATGTGGGTTGCCCCCAACCTCATGGTGACTTAAGTGGCCAACTCTGAGCTTAAAAAAAGAGGAAGAGGCAATTAAGACCAAGCTTTCCAAGTTCACCAGGGAGTAACTACCACTTGTAATTACGCTTTCAATATGACAAGCAAGCATACAGGGAAAGCCTGTTTGGATTCTTCAGTCTACAGATACTGGGGTTCTGTGCCCAGGCACTTTCTTGTCTGGAAGTAGTTTCCATGCCAACAAATCTGGGAAGCCCAGTGACGTCACTGTGTTGAGGCTACAGGGGAGCAGGCAGAGACCCAAACAGGTAGAACATGTAGAGAGAAGACCTAAATGAGCAGAGTAAAAAGCATATCCAGCAAGAGGAAGCCACCAGCAAGAAACTGAAGCCTCTGGCAGGAAACAGCAGGAGCCAGGGCTTGCGCAGAGCTGAGAAGGTTTGCACACTTACAGGGAGGAAAGGAGAGGCCACACTAAATGCAGGAAGCACTGAGGACAGGCCACAGAAGCAAAGCCTCAAGACGAAGGTTATTAGATCCATCCTGAGAGTTAAAGTGATTCTTGGCTGCACGTGGTGGCTGATATGATGTACAACAGGTGCAGCAGCTCTCTGATGCCACTGAGATTGACCGAGCTATATCCCACCAGTGAAGCAGTCCCAGGCACGTGAGAACTGGAGTTCATCGATGGCCCGCGGGCTACAGTTTTGTTTCAGGTGATCAACACAGGAACGCCATTTTTGCCCAAGGAAACGGTCCTTATTTTTTCATGTCAATTGAAGATGCTGTGGTGGGTCAGGCTGGGTTCGTGACTATAGCATTTCCCCTTATCACGGACGGCTTTTTGGCCTTCTCTGCCTCATTGCAGAGTCTGAGCTCAACCTAAAGTGGAGAGCTAGTCTGGAGCCATGCAGGGCTCATCCACAACAAGAGTGCAAGAGCAAGAGAATGCTTGATTTTTCCAAAGTTGCGTTGCTGTTGACTACATCTGATTGAGGATTAAGTCCCATACTTGCTGTGCTGTACTTTGAACAGTCAGCCAAAATGCACGTGTTGAAATGTAATCCCCATTGGTGCATCAGAATACTAACCAACGGTATTTAGAAGCACAGTATTTGGGGAATGATTTGGATAAGGCCATTGCACTGGTTTCCCGGGGTGAGTCCTGGTGGCTTTCTAAGAGGTAGAGAGAGAGGAGACAACGTCACACATGCCTTGGTGTTGCCCAGGACTCTATCAGAAATAACAGAGATGTGGGTTCATGCTCGAGCCCTGAACTATGGGGTTAAATAAGCCTCATTCCTTTATGAAGGAACTCTTCCTAGATATTTTGTTGTAAAGGAAAATGAACTAGCAATGCATATTTTCATGGCAGAGATGCCAATTGCCAATGTTGCTTCTTCAATAGACTTCCACAACTCTGTATACTTGTCCGGCCCTGAGCGACAATACTTGCTAATAATTGGTATTTGTACATGTGTTTTCCCAAGGATATTGCCTAAAAAAGTTCCCATTTTCTAAGTCTCTTATGATGTTTTGGAATCTAGACCATGACCTAAAACAAGGAATTACAACATGCTGTTGCTTCTTTTATGGAAGATTTTGTAGAAAATCAGAATAAAATGTCCACCAAATGTTTAAGAGTGTCAGTGAAGTCACTGGGCAAGATTGTAAGTTATAATTGAATTTCTTGATTGGGGTAGAGCTTTTCAGATTTGTAACTTTCAAGAAATGTTTTCATTTCATCCAAATATTTTGTGTTATCTTTCCAAGATTATAAGAGTTGTGGAATGTCCCTTATGCTACATTTAATATTTTGTAGTTTCTCTCTTTCATTTGCTCAGTTTAATATGGCCCACCAGTTTTATTGTTCTTTCATGGAACAAACACCTAATTTTTTCCAAGTTTCCTGTTGTGTGTGTTTATTTTCCATTATTTCTGTGATATTTAATTTGCCTTCATTTCGCTTTCATCTGCTTCAACTTTCTTTTTTTCCTCAAAGCAGTTGTTTTAGCAAACACTATTTGCTGAACAAAGAATGTATTTCATAATGCCAGATATGTCATTTACCATGGAAATGTAATAATCATAAGCATTTATTTACCTAGAAACATAGCCTCAAATACATGAAATAGAACTAATAGAACTCCCAAGAGAAGAAGAATTTATAATAATAGCTGAGTATTTCAATAGTTATTTCTCAAAAATGTATAAGACTTAGAAATTAGCAAAGACATAAACACTATAAATGAGTTTGAACATTTATGGAATATCCCACATGTAACAGTTGAAAACACATTGTTTTCAAGTAAACATGAGCTATTTATCAGATGGGCCGTATTTTGAGTCATAACACATACTTGAGGTCAGAAAATTAATCAGATTAAATTTGAAAGGATTCATCTCATGGAAAGCAAGTTTTCTGACAATACGGAATAGCAGATATCATTAACAGATATGTTTGTAATGTGTACCACTATAAAAATTAGAAATGGAAAGGAAATAGGGAAGGGAGGAAGAAGGTGGGCAGAGAATGCAGTCAAGCGGGAGGATTGTATAAAAAAATGCTGTGCTCAATTTCTATATCATAAAATACACATAATTTGTCCTCCCTGTCTCAATACATATCTATATATCTATGTGTTTGTATATATCTATGTGTATATATCTCTTTGTCTAGATATATCTAGGTACATCTATATATATCTAGATGTAGATATAGACACACATACAGGTAGATATATTTATAGATAGATATATAGATACATAAAATCAATAGCAAAACTACCAAGAAATGTTTTGGATGGAATTAAGAGAAGAGTATATGAATGCTTGCGATTATGTTAAAAAGAGATTAAATGGATATTCGGAATACTGAACATACATTACAAGATGTTTCTCTACTGAGTGAACTGTTTTCTCTTGAAGAAGAATATGAACATACTAACATCTTATGAAAAGAATGAAGGAAGTAAAATGATCAGAGGGCAATGAGTTAATTAGAATAAAATAACAATAAAACAATTAAATGAAACATTTTTATGAAGGTCAATAAAAGTTACAAAAATCAAGACTATGGGAGGGTGCGTATTGCCAAATCAGAAATAGTAGTATTTATTTACATCACAAACAGAAAAATAACAAAATATGAAGAACAACTATCTGCCAAGTAGTTTTAAACTTTTTTTTTAAAGATTTGTTTATTTTGATTGGAAAGGCAAATCTACAGATATAAGGAGACACAGAGAGAAAGATCTTCCAACTGTTGGTTCACGCCCCAAGTGGCTGCAACAACCAGAGGTGACTGGATTCAAAGCCAGGAACCAGCAGCCTCTTTTAGGTCTCCCATGCAGGTGCAGAGTCCCACGTCTTTGGGCCATCCTCCACTGTCCTTCCAGGCAATGGAAAGTGGGACAGGCAGCCAGAACACAAACTGGTACCAACATGGGATCCCAGTATGTGCAAGGCAAGAATGTAACCAGTGAACCATCCCCATATGGGATCATGGTGCATGAAGGTGGAGCCAATCGAGCTGTTATGCCTAGATCTAAAATTTTTAATTAGATGGATAATTATTTGGAAAAAGGAAAACATCAAAACATATGTAGGTGGAAATAGATGGACTTCCTCTGTATTTATGAAAGTGACTTTTAATATTTATTGATTCAATTGAAAGATTGTTATAGAGAGATAGACGGAGGGCAGCTCCTTGACATCGGTTCACTTGTCAAACGTACTCAATAACCAGAGCAGACCAATGTCAGAGCTAGGAGTGCCATCCAGGTCTCCCACAGGCAAAGCAGGAGCCTAATTACTCCAGTCATTCATACTGCATGCCCGGACCTTCATTACCAGGACCTAGAATCAGGAACCAGAACTAGTGTTCAAACTAGTACTCGGTGCCGGAAATGGACCTTCAACTGAAAACCAATAGGCTAAACATTCATTCCAGTAAGTAATTCTTCAACCGTTTTATTGAAATAGCATTCATGCATCTTTACTTATTTCAGGGAGAAATCGATTTTTTAAAAGATTTATTTATTTTATTGCAAAGTCAGATAATACAGAAAGGAGGAGAGACAGAGAGGAAGATCTTCCGCCCGATGATTCACTCCCCCAAGTGACCACAACGGCCGGTGCTGCCCCAATCCGAAGCCAGGAGCCAGGAGCCAGGAACTTCCTCCAGGTCTCCCACGTGGGTGCAGGGTCCCACGGCTTTGGGCCGTCTTGGACTGCTTTCCCAGGCCACAAGCAGGGAGTTGGATGGGAAGCAGGCATGCCAGGATTAAAATCAGCTCCCATATGGGATCCTGGTGCATTCAAGGCGAGGACTTTAGCTGCTAGACCACCACGTTGGGGCCCCAAAATTAATTTTTTTAAAAGAATTTTTTTTTAATTTTAAAAGTAGAGCAAAAGAGATAAGGAGAAACAAAGAGAGAGGTTTTCCATCTATAGGTAGGTTCCAGAAAATAACCAAAATAACCAAGGTGGGGCCAGTCTACAATCAGGAGCTTTGAAATCCATCTTGGCATTCCTCATGGGTGTCGGGCCAACATTTTTGGGCCGGGCCATCTTACACTGCATTCCCGGGTTCATTAGCTGGAGGCTGAATTGGAAGCAGAGCAGCTGGCTCTGGTTTTACTATACACACACACACACAAATAATATATCACATATGTTATATAACACTGTAGTATATATTTTACATATACAATATATGATATGTACACATATGATAAATATGTATTATATGTGTGTACCTATAAATGTAATATATATGGCCTTGATTGTGCTGACACATGCTCCTTATGTCCAGTTTGTTTAAGACTTAATCATGAACGGATGCTGTGTTTTTATCAAATACATTTTTTGATCCACTGAGATAATGACGTATTTCTTAAATTTGTCAATGTCACCTTCATTATTCTCATATATTGAAGCATCCATTTACACCAAGGCTGAGTCCCACTCTTTCAGGGCGATAGATCTTTTTAATTGATCGCTGGATTTGTAATTCTTATTGATAAGCTAATCATTCTTTTATTATTTTCTTTCATCATTAATTTCCAGTCTCAGAAATTAAGGTGACGGTGGCCTCATAGACAGTGTTTAGTAAGACTCCCTGAAGTTCCATCCTTTTCAACAGTGTAAGAATGTGTTAATGAAGCCAGTCAGCTTTCCCCTCGTAGTAAGGTCTTTGTTACTGATTAAATCACTGCCTGTCAGTGGCCTATTTGGATTTTATACATGTCATGACTGAATTTTATAAGTTCTGCTTGTCCAGGAATTTATCCTCCTCTTCTAGATATTGTGAATCAGGAGACAGCCATTTATAGTAATTTCTCTTGAATTCTCTCTATTTTTGTGGTGTCTTCATATCTTTTTCCTTACTGATTTTATTTATTTTGATATTTCCTTTTTAAAAAAAAATAGTTGGGCTCATTGTTCATCTTTTTCTTTTTAAAAAAATCCAGCTTTTCACCAATATTTGCTATCTTTATAACTTCAAATTCTCTTATTTCTTCTCTGGTTTGTATTACTTCTTTCTTCCTACTAAATTGTGGTTTGATTTGCTTGCGTTTTTGTCCATCCCTGAGACAGATTGTTCTTTCCAATTTTTGTTACAGTCATTTATATCAATACATTTCCAATTAAACGGGCCAGGTGGGACAAACCCCAGGATTCCATACGGGCACCAGTTCAAGTCCTGATTGCTTGTGCTTCCAATCCAGCTCCCTGTGTGTGGCCTGGGAAAGCAGTCAAGGACAGCCCAACACCTTAGGACCCTTCACCTATGTGGGACACTGGAAGAAGCTCCAGGCTCCTGGTTTCAGATTTTTAGCTCAGCTCCTGCAGTTGTGACCACCTGGAGAGTGAACCAGAAGATGGAAGAACTTTCTCTTTGTCTTTCTTTCTCTCTGTATATGTGATCTGTCTTTCCAATAAAAATAATATTTAAAATAAATTATTAGATATATTTCTGATTAACTTTGATATTGCCGTTTCTCTTAAGTTTCGATATACTATGTTGTCATCTTCATTTTTTTTTGGAAATTTTTATTTTTCTTTCAGTTTAGTCTATGATGCAACATGCTTTCAGATGCATAAGTTTGATTTTCATATGTCTGTGTATTTTCTAGAATTTCTTAAGTTGTTAATTTCCAACTTCACAGTTTAGTGAAAAAACAAGACACATTATAGTTGGAAATGTCAAATTTTTGAATGTGTTGAGAACTGGTCTAGCATGTAATTTGTCCTAAGGAAAGTTTTGCATACTTATGTTGCCTGCAGCTGCGGAACAAAAAAGTGTTCTGTATATATCAGTTAGATCTTTTTTGGTCAATAGTACAGATTAACTATGTTTTTGTTGGTGCATTTCTGCTTGGTTGATCTGCCCAGTGGAGAAAGTTAGGTGTTAAATTTCTTATTATTACTGTTTGGGAGCTTATCTCTCCCATTGGAGTTACTAGTATTTGTTTTATATATCTAATTGCGTTAGGAATGAATGTATACACATTTAATATAATCCCCAAAATTTAATGAATGGATTCCTTAATCATTACAAAATACCCTATTTGTCTTTTAGCAGTTTTAAAATTTACCTTCTCCCGATAGTAGGATGATACTCCAGCTTATTTTCGATTACCATTAGCATGGGATGTCTGTACATCTTTTTATTTTCAGTCTCTGGTGAGCTGTGTTCTTGTAGGCAGCAAATAAATGTGTCTTGTAAGCAGTGTCAGCTTGTAGCATGGAGAAAGTGAGGGTAGCCTGGCGCTACATCCTCAGACTCCATGCCTTCAGAAACCTCGTTGGGAGCAATTACTCAACTCAAAGGCAGAGTCTGTTAGATAAGTGATGACTGTGTGTTTGGATCCAGATCTGCTCATTTTTCCCAAGAAAGAACTAACACTGCTAATATGATCCATGCTTTTTCTCTCTGAATTGAAATGGTAGAATCCAGAAGATCCTAGATGCTTTCGCCATGCACTGTGATCTTACTTCTATATTCATTTACAATTCATTTCATATGCACAAGCTTATTGTCTCCCTCCTAATTGATATAGGCTTAATAAACATAGACAGCCTCTGGCAGCTGATTTTGCCCTATCCCATTCACATCTGGCTCATTATTTGGATCACAGGAAATAATAAAAACATTCTGGATGATGAAGGAGTAACTCCGTGTTTCTTAGCTTACATTAATGAAGTACTATTCTTAATTACTTTTGAAAAAATTATGTCTTTTTATTATTATCATTTTATGATACAGTTCCATAGGCCCTGGGGTTTCCCTTATCCCCATCCTAAATCCCACCCCCTCACTGAGTTCCCCTATATCATTACTATAGTATAGTTCTTCATACACAGTCATATGTCCATCATTGTGGACATGGACAATGGCAGAGAGTCCAGCATCCTATTGTCAAATGCAGTAAACAGTTTCATTGGGAGTCCATCTTTGATCTGGAAGTAGAAATGCATACTTCATTGTATCCTCACATCTGGATATGATAGTCTCCATTGCACAGTTACTATACATTATACAGTAGCATCATTTTCTTCCAGAAGGTTCTTTATTTTCTTTTTCATTTCTTCAGTGACACATTAGTCATTCAGTAGCATGTTATTTAATTTCTTGGTGTTGTTGATTTCCTTTTTTCCTTCCTGTTGTTCATTTTGGTTTGTGGCTTTTTATTTAAGGGGATGCATAGTAGCTGTGTAATGGAGACTATCATATCTAGTAGCATATTATTTAACTTCATGGCATTGTAAATTTCTATTTTTCTTCCTGTTGTTGATTGTGTATTGTGGCTTTTTGTCTAAATTACTTTTATGAATAAGAGTTTAAAATAAATCCTCTCTCTATCCCCTTCAATCACTATTTCTTTCTTTGACATAAAATATTAAGTATGTAAAAATTTATATCAGAAGTTACCCTTTAAAAATGTGTTCAGTGAACAGTCATCATTGCTATGTACTGTCTGCAGCACTGGATCTCTATGGGCACCACTGAGTCCCAGCTGCTCACCTTTGACGCAGCTCCCTGTTGATGGCCCGGGAAAGCATTCAGGAATGGCCCAAGTGCTTGGACACCTGTACCCAGATGTAGCTCCTGGTTCCTGGCTTGGATTTTCTTGCCGCCATCTGGGAACTGAACCAGCAGGTAGAAAATTCTCTCTCTTTCTCTCTGAAACTCTGACTTTTTGAAACAAATAGTAAATAATATATTCAACTTGAGAAATTCTCCTTCAACCCCAACATTCCTTCTTTGGTAATATTGCATTATTATCTTCACATTGCCTGTCTTCATTTATGTATAATCACGGGGAATCAATTTTTTGTAGCTGCATTTTTAGATTCAATAAACTGAGGACTGGAAATATTTTAGAACAACACATCTGTAATTAACATGCACACGATTTTTAAATAACACTGATTGTAAGGCAAAGCGCTTGAGAGAGCGTACCTCCTTGGTTCACTACCAAAATACTTTGGCACGATAGCCAGTGGCTGTGATCTGCCAGTCCCTGTGCCCATGTAGAGCTCATGGAGAGCATCCCTTTCCACTGTGGCCATCTCTCAAGTCTCCTTGGATACAGAAGACTGGATTTCCCATATTTTTCCTGTAAAGTTTATAAGCCTTTCTTACATTTTACAAATTTGTACCTTGGTTTCCAGCAATTTTCTTGAGATCTACTGTATGACATGCCAGCATGTATGAAATTCAACATTTATTGCATCCGATCAGCTTATGCTGTAATTGCACATTTCATAAACATTTGGCAAAGCCCTTGTGTGAATTGCTTAAAAAAATTCTGATTGGGAAGCTATTTGGTGAGGTTGGTATGTGTGCGTGTGTGTACTGTAGAGGTATATATGTATGTGCTTGTGTGAATGTAGGCATATGTGAATTTCTATAGATATGTAGGGATTTGTGTATTCATGTCTTTTGGTAGGGGAAAGCGGCATGGGCATTGTGGGGGCTCTGGGTTAGAGTGTACATGGGGCACAGGCAGAGAGGGAAAGAGAAGGGTAGAGAGGGTGATGGAGAAGGTAGAGTCAAAGGGAGATGGGGGTGGGGAAAGGGAACCAGGGCATTAAAA
>NW_024465818.1:0-47212 GCF_017591425.1 Ochotona curzoniae | reverse complement strand
CATTCAGCTTCCAGGCCGTCTGCTTTTCCTTTCCCTTCTGTCTTCCAGTGCGTCTGCCCATTCCTTCCCCTCCGTCTTCCAGGCCTTCTGACCTTGCTTTCCATTCTGGCTTCCCGTCCGTCTGCCCTTCCCTTCCTTTCCGGCTTCTAGTCCGTTTGCCCTTCCCTTCCCCTCCCTATGCCCGGCCTTCTGACCTTACCTTCCATTCCGGCTTCACGTCCATCTGCCCTTCCCTTCCCTTCCACCTTCCTGTCCGTCTGCCCTTCTCTTCCATTACGTCTTCCAGTCCATCTGCATTTTCCCTTCCCGTCTGGCTTCCAGTCCTTCAGCATTTTGCTTCCCGTCTGTCTGCCCTTCCCTTCCTGTCCAGCCTCTAGTCTGTTTGCCCTTCTCTTCTCATCCGTCTGCCTTTCCCTTCCGTCTTCCAGTCCGTTTGCCCTTCCCTCCCTTCCTTCCTTCCCTTCCGTCTCCCAGTCCTTCTGACCTTCCCTTCCCTTCCGTCTTTCAGGCCGTCTGACCTTCCTTTCCTCTCCGTCTTCCAGTCCGTTTGCCCTTCCCCTCCCTTCCTTTGTGCTTCCCTTCCCTTCTGTCTCCCAGGCCGTCTGACCTTCTCTTCCCTTCCGTCTTTCAGTCCGTTTTTCCTTCCCTTCCCTTCCGTCTTCCAGTCCGTTTGCCCTTCCTTTCCCGTCCAGCTTCCCTTCCGTCTGCCCTTCTCTTCCCGTCCAGCTTCTTGTCCTTCTCCCCTTCCATTCCGTCTTACTGTCTCTCCCTCCCTTCTCTCTTTTTGTCTGTCTTCCCTTCCCTTCCACTTCCCTACTCTGTTCCCTTCCCTGCCCTTTAGGCTGCCCATCTGTCTTGCTTTCCTTTCCCTTCCGGCATCCTGTCTCTCCCTCTTCCCTGCTCTTGGGGATTCCTGTCCGTCTGCCTTTCCATTCCGTCTTCCAGTCCGTTTGCCCTTCCCTTCCCCTCCGTCTTCCAGGCCTTCTGACCTTGCCTTCCATTCCGGCTTCCCTCTAACCTTCCTGTCCGTCTGCCCTTTTCTTCCTGTCTGGCTACAGTCATTCTGCCTTTAACTTCCTGTCCGTCTGCCCTTCCCTTCCCTTCCGTCTTTCAGGCCTTCTGACCTTCCCATTACGTCCATGTTCCTGTCCAATTGCCCTTCCCTTCCCGTCCTTCGGCCCCCTACTTCCCTTCCGTCTTCCTGTCCGTTGCCCTTCCCTTCCCCTCTGTCTTCCAAGCCTTCTTACTTGCCTTCCCTTCCATTCCTGTCCGTAGGCCCTTCCTTTCCCTCCTGCCTTCCTGTCCGTTTGCCATCCCTTCTTGTCCGGCCTACCGTCCATCTACACTTCTGTTCATTCGGTCTTCCTGTCCGTCTGCCCTTCCCTTCCCTTCCTTCTTCCAGTCGTTCGGCCATTTCCTTCCCCTCTGTCTACGAGGCCTTCTGACCTTGCTATCCGTTCCGATCCCGTCCGTCTGCCCTTCCCTTCCTGTCCATCTTCCAGGCCGTCTGCCCTTCCCTTCCATTCAGCTTCCAGGCCGTCTGCTTTTCCTTTCCCTTCTGTCTTCCAGTGCGTCTGCCCATTCCTTCCCCTCCGTCTTCCAGGCCTTCTGACCTTGCTTTCCATTCTGGCTTCCCGTCCGTCTGCCCTTCCCTTCCTTTCCGGCTTCTAGTCCGTTTGCCCTTCCCTTCCCCTCCCTATGCCCGGCCTTCTGACCTTACCTTCCATTCCGGCTTCACGTCCATCTGCCCTTCCCTTCCCTTCCACCTTCCTGTCCGTCTGCCCTTCTCTTCCATTACGTCTTCCAGTCCATCTGCATTTTCCCTTCCCGTCTGGCTTCCAGTCCTTCAGCATTTTGCTTCCCGTCTGTCTGCCCTTCCCTTCCTGTCCAGCCTCTAGTCTGTTTGCCCTTCTCTTCTCATCCGTCTGCCTTTCCCTTCCGTCTTCCAGTCCGTTTGCCCTTCCCTTCCCTTCCGTCTCCCAGTCCTTCTGACCTTCCCTTCCCTTCCGTCTTTCAGGCCGTCTGACCTTCCTTTCCTCTCCGTCTTCCAGTCCGTTTGCCCTTCCCCTCCCTTCCTTTGTGCTTCCCTTCCCTTCTGTCTCCCAGGCCGTCTGACCTTCTCTTCCCTTCCGTCTTTCAGTCCGTTTTTCCTTCCCTTCCCTTCCGTCTTCCAGTCCGTTTGCCCTTCCTTTCCCGTCCAGCTTCCCTTCCGTCTGCCCTTCTCTTCCCGTCCAGCTTCTTGTCCTTCTCCCCTTCCATTCCGTCTTACTGTCTCTCCCTCCCTTCTCTCTTTTTGTCTGTCTTCCCTTCCCTTCCACTTCCCTACTCTGTTCCCTTCCCTGCCCTTTAGGCTGCCCATCTGTCTTGCTTTCCTTTCCCTTCCGGCATCCTGTCTCTCCCCTCTTCCCTGCTCTTGGGGATTCCTGTCCGTCTGCCTTTCCATTCCGTCTTCCAGTCCGTTTGCCCTTCCCTTCCCCTCCGTCTTCCAGGCCTTCTGACCTTGCCTTCCATTCCGGCTTCCCTCTAACCTTCCTGTCCGTCTGCCCTTTTCTTCCTGTCTGGCTACAGTCATTCTGCCTTTAACTTCCTGTCCGTCTGCCCTTCCCTTCCCTTCCGTCTTTCAGGCCTTCTGACCTTCCCATTACGTCCATGTTCCTGTCCAATTGCCCTTCCCTTCCCGTCCTTCGGCCCCCTACTTCCCTTCCGTCTTCCTGTCCGTTGCCCTTCCCTTCCCCTCTGTCTTCCAAGCCTTCTTACTTGCCTTCCCTTCCATTCCTGTCCGTAGGCCCTTCCTTTCCCTCCTGCCTTCCTGTCCGTTTGCCATCCCTTCTTGTCCGGCCTACCGTCCATCTACACTTCTGTTCATTCGGTCTTCCTGTCCGTCTGCCCTTCCCTTCCCTTCCTTCTTCCAGTCGTTCGGCCATTTCCTTCCCCTCTGTCTACGAGGCCTTCTGACCTTGCTATCCGTTCCGATCCCGTCCGTCTGCCCTTCCCTTCCTGTCCATCTTCCAGGCCGTCTGCCCTTCCCTTCCATTCAGCTTCCAGGCCGTCTGCTTTTCCTTTCCCTTCTGTCTTCCAGTGCGTCTGCCCATTCCTTCCCCTCCGTCTTCCAGGCCTTCTGACCTTGCTTTCCATTCTGGCTTCCCGTCCGTCTGCCCTTCCCTTCCTTTCCGGCTTCTAGTCCGTTTGCCCTTCCCTTCCCCTCCCTATGCCCGGCCTTCTGACCTTACCTTCCATTCCGGCTTCACGTCCATCTGCCCTTCCCTTCCCTTCCACCTTCCTGTCCGTCTGCCCTTCTCTTCCATTACGTCTTCCAGTCCATCTGCATTTTCCCTTCCCGTCTGGCTTCCAGTCCTTCAGCATTTTGCTTCCCGTCTGTCTGCCCTTCCCTTCCTGTCCAGCCTCTAGTCTGTTTGCCCTTCTCTTCTCATCCGTCTGCCTTTCCCTTCCGTCTTCCAGTCCGTTTGCCCTTCCCTTCCCTTCCGTCTCCCAGTCCTTCTGACCTTCCCTTCCCTTCCGTCTTTCAGGCCGTCTGACCTTCCTTTCCTCTCCGTCTTCCAGTCCGTTTGCCCTTCCCCTCCCTTCCTTTGTGCTTCCCTTCCCTTCTGTCTCCCAGGCCGTCTGACCTTCTCTTCCCTTCCGTCTTTCAGTCCGTTTTTCCTTCCCTTCCCTTCCGTCTTCCAGTCCGTTTGCCCTTCCTTTCCCGTCCAGCTTCCCTTCCGTCTGCCCTTCTCTTCCCGTCCAGCTTCTTGTCCTTCTCCCCTTCCATTCCGTCTTACTGTCTCTCCCTCCCTTCTCTCTTTTTGTCTGTCTTCCCTTCCCTTCCACTTCCCTACTCTGTTCCCTTCCCTGCCCTTTAGGCTGCCCATCTGTCTTGCTTTCCTTTCCCTTCCGGCATCCTGTCTCTCCCCTCTTCCCTGCTCTTGGGGATTCCTGTCCGTCTGCCTTTCCATTCCGTCTTCCAGTCCGTTTGCCCTTCCCTTCCCCTCCGTCTTCCAGGCCTTCTGACCTTGCCTTCCATTCCGGCTTCCCTCTAACCTTCCTGTCCGTCTGCCCTTTTCTTCCTGTCTGGCTTCAGTCATTCTGCCTTTAACTTCCTGTCCGTCTGCCCTTCCCTTCCCTTCCGTCTTTCAGGCCTTCTGACCTTCCCATTACGTCCATGTTCCTGTCCAATTGCCCTTCCCTTCCCGTCCTTCGGCCCCCTACTTCCCTTCCGTCTTCCTGTCCGTTGCCCTTCCCTTCCCCTCTGTCTTCCAAGCCTTCTTACTTGCCTTCCCTTCCATTCCTGTCCGTAGGCCCTTCCTTTCCCTCCTGCCTTCCTGTCCGTTTGCCATCCCTTCTTGTCCGGCCTACCGTCCATCTACACTTCTGTTCATTTGGTCTTCCTGTCCGTCTGCCCTTCCCTTCCCTTCCTTCTTCCAGTCGTTCGGCCATTTCCTTCCCCTCTGTCTACGAGGCCTTCTGACCTTGCTATCCGTTCCGATCCCGTCCGTCTGCCCTTCCCTTCCTGTCCATCTTCCAGGCCGTCTGCCCTTCCCTTCCATTCAGCTTCCAGGCCGTCTGCTTTTCCTTTCCCTTCTGTCTTCCAGTGCGTCTGCCCATTCCTTCCCCTCCGTCTTCCAGGCCTTCTGACCTTGCTTTCCATTCTGGCTTCCCGTCCGTCTGCCCTTCCCTTCCTTTCCGGCTTCTAGTCCGTTTGCCCTTCCCTTCCCCTCCCTATGCCCGGCCTTCTGACCTTACCTTCCATTCCGGCTTCACGTCCATCTGCCCTTCCCTTCCCTTCCACCTTCCTGTCCGTCTGCCCTTCTCTTCCATTACGTCTTCCAGTCCATCTGCATTTTCCCTTCCCGTCTGGCTTCCAGTCCTTCAGCATTTTGCTTCCCGTCTGTCTGCCCTTCCCTTCCTGTCCAGCCTCTAGTCTGTTTGCCCTTCTCTTCTCATCCGTCTGCCTTTCCCTTCCGTCTTCCAGTCCGTTTGCCCTTCCCTCCTTCCTTTGTCCTTCCCTTCCTTCGTCTCCCAGTCCTTCTGACCTTCCCTTCCCTTCCGTCTTTCAGGCCGTCTGACCTTCCTTTCCTCTCCGTCTTCCAGTCCGTTTGCCCTTCCCCTCCCTTCCTTTGTGCTTCCCTTCCCTTCTGTCTCCCAGGCCGTCTGACCTTCTCTTCCCTTCCGTCTTTCAGTCCGTTTTTCCTTCCCTTCCCTTCCGTCTTCCAGTCCGTTTGCCCTTCCTTTCCCGTCCAGCTTCCCTTCCGTCTGCCCTTCTCTTCCCGTCCAGCTTCTTGTCCTTCTCCCCTTCCATTCCGTCTTACTGTCTCTCCCTCCCTTCTCTCTTTTTGTCTGTCTTCCCTTCCCTTCCACTTCCCTACTCTGTTCCCTTCCCTGCCCTTTAGGCTGCCCATCTGTCTTGCTTTCCTTTCCCTTCCGGCATCCTGTCTCTCCCCTCTTCCCTGCTCTTGGGGATTCCTGTCCGTCTGCCTTTCCATTCCGTCTTCCAGTCCGTTTGCCCTTCCCTTCCCCTCCGTCTTCCAGGCCTTCTGACCTTGCCTTCCATTCCGGCTTCCCTCTAACCTTCCTGTCCGTCTGCCCTTTTCTTCCTGTCTGGCTTCCAGTCATTCTGCCTTTAACTTCCTGTCCGTCTGCCCTTCCCTTCCCTTCCGTCTTTCAGGCCTTCTGACCTTCCCATTACGTCCATGTTCCTGTCCAATTGCCCTTCCCTTCCCGTCCTTCGGCCCCCTACTTCCCTTCCGTCTTCCTGTCCGTTGCCCTTCCCTTCCCCTCTGTCTTCCAAGCCTTCTTACTTGCCTTCCCTTCCATTCCTGTCCGTAGGCCCTTCCTTTCCCTCCTGCCTTCCTGTCCGTTTGCCATCCCTTCTTGTCCGGCCTACCGTCCATCTACACTTCTGTTCATTCGGTCTTCCTGTCCGTCTGCCCTTCCCTTCCCTTCCTTCTTCCAGTCGTTCGGCCATTTCCTTCCCCTCTGTCTACGAGGCCTTCTGACCTTGCTATCCGTTCCGATCCCGTCCGTCTGCCCTTCCCTTCCTGTCCATCTTCCAGGCCGTCTGCCCTTCCCTTCCATTCAGCTTCCAGGCCGTCTGCTTTTCCTTTCCCTTCTGTCTTCCAGTGCGTCTGCCCATTCCTTCCCCTCCGTCTTCCAGGCCTTCTGACCTTGCTTTCCATTCTGGCTTCCCGTCCGTCTGCCCTTCCCTTCCTTTCCGGCTTCTAGTCCGTTTGCCCTTCCCTTCCCCTCCCTATGCCCGGCCTTCTGACCTTACCTTCCATTCCGGCTTCACGTCCATCTGCCCTTCCCTTCCCTTCCACCTTCCTGTCCGTCTGCCCTTCTCTTCCATTACGTCTTCCAGTCCATCTGCATTTTCCCTTCCCGTCTGGCTTCCAGTCCTTCAGCATTTTGCTTCCCGTCTGTCTGCCCTTCCCTTCCTGTCCAGCCTCTAGTCTGTTTGCCCTTCTCTTCTCATCCGTCTGCCTTTCCCTTCCGTCTTCCAGTCCGTTTGCCCTTCCCTCCCTTCCTTTGTCCTTCCCTTCCTTCGTCTCCCAGTCCTTCTGACCTTCCCTTCCCTTCCGTCTTTCAGGCCGTCTGACCTTCCTTTCCTCTCCGTCTTCCAGTCCGTTTGCCCTTCCCCTCCCTTCCTTTGTGCTTCCCTTCCCTTCTGTCTCCCAGGCCGTCTGACCTTCTCTTCCCTTCCGTCTTTCAGTCCGTTTTTCCTTCCCTTCCCTTCCGTCTTCCAGTCCGTTTGCCCTTCCTTTCCCGTCCAGCTTCCCTTCCGTCTGCCCTTCTCTTCCCGTCCAGCTTCTTGTCCTTCTCCCCTTCCATTCCGTCTTACTGTCTCTCCCTCCCTTCTCTCTTTTTGTCTGTCTTCCCTTCCCTTCCACTTCCCTACTCTGTTCCCTTCCCTGCCCTTTAGGCTGCCCATCTGTCTTGCTTTCCTTTCCCTTCCGGCATCCTGTCTCTCCCCTCTTCCCTGCTCTTGGGGATTCCTGTCCGTCTGCCTTTCCATTCCGTCTTCCAGTCCGTTTGCCCTTCCCTTCCCCTCCGTCTTCCAGGCCTTCTGACCTTGCCTTCCATTCCGGCTTCCCTCTAACCTTCCTGTCCGTCTGCCCTTTTCTTCCTGTCTGGCTTCCAGTCATTCTGCCTTTAACTTCCTGTCCGTCTGCCCTTCCCTTCCCTTCCGTCTTTCAGGCCTTCTGACCTTCCCATTACGTCCATGTTCCTGTCCAATTGCCCTTCCCTTCCCGTCCTTCGGCCCCCTACTTCCCTTCCGTCTTCCTGTCCGTTGCCCTTCCCTTCCCCTCTGTCTTCCAAGCCTTCTTACTTGCCTTCCCTTCCATTCCTGTCCGTAGGCCCTTCCTTTCCCTCCTGCCTTCCTGTCCGTTTGCCATCCCTTCTTGTCCGGCCTACCGTCCATCTACACTTCTGTTCATTCGGTCTTCCTGTCCGTCTGCCCTTCCCTTCCCTTCCTTCTTCCAGTCGTTCGGCCATTTCCTTCCCCTCTGTCTACGAGGCCTTCTGACCTTGCTATCCGTTCCGATCCCGTCCGTCTGCCCTTCCCTTCCTGTCCATCTTCCAGGCCGTCTGCCCTTCCCTTCCATTCAGCTTCCAGGCCGTCTGCTTTTCCTTTCCCTTCTGTCTTCCAGTGCGTCTGCCCATTCCTTCCCCTCCGTCTTCCAGGCCTTCTGACCTTGCTTTCCATTCTGGCTTCCCGTCCGTCTGCCCTTCCCTTCCTTTCCGGCTTCTAGTCCGTTTGCCCTTCCCTTCCCCTCCCTATGCCCGGCCTTCTGACCTTACCTTCCATTCCGGCTTCACGTCCATCTGCCCTTCCCTTCCCTTCCACCTTCCTGTCCGTCTGCCCTTCTCTTCCATTACGTCTTCCAGTCCATCTGCATTTTCCCTTCCCGTCTGGCTTCCAGTCCTTCAGCATTTTGCTTCCCGTCTGTCTGCCCTTCCCTTCCTGTCCAGCCTCTAGTCTGTTTGCCCTTCTCTTCTCATCCGTCTGCCTTTCCCTTCCGTCTTCCAGTCCGTTTGCCCTTCCCCTTCCCTTCCTTCCGTCTCCCAGTCCTTCTGACCTTCCCTTCCCTTCCGTCTTTCAGGCCGTCTGACCTTCCTTTCCTCTCCGTCTTCCAGTCCGTTTGCCCTTCCCCTCCCTTCCTTTGTGCTTCCCTTCCCTTCTGTCTCCCAGGCCGTCTGACCTTCTCTTCCCTTCCGTCTTTCAGTCCGTTTTTCCTTCCCTTCCCTCCGTCTTCCAGTCCGTTTGCCCTTCCTTTCCCGTCCAGCTTCCCTTCCGTCTGCCCTTCTCTTCCCGTCCAGCTTCTTGTCCTTCTCCCCTTCCATTCCGTCTTACTGTCTCTCCCTCCCTTCTCTCTTTTTGTCTGTCTTCCCTTCCCTTCCACTTCCCTACTCTGTTCCCTTCCCTGCCCTTTAGGCTGCCCATCTGTCTTGCTTTCCTTTCCCTTCCGGCATCCTGTCTCTCCCCTCTTCCCTGCTCTTGGGGATTCCTGTCCGTCTGCCTTTCCATTCCGTCTTCCAGTCCGTTTGCCCTTCCCTTCCCCTCCGTCTTCCAGGCCTTCTGACCTTGCCTTCCATTCCGGCTTCCCTCTAACCTTCCTGTCCGTCTGCCCTTTTCTTCCTGTCTGGCTACAGTCATTCTGCCTTTAACTTCCTGTCCGTCTGCCCTTCCCTTCCCTTCCGTCTTTCAGGCCTTCTGACCTTCCCATTACGTCCATGTTCCTGTCCAATTGCCCTTCCCTTCCCGTCCTTCGGCCCCCTACTTCCCTTCCGTCTTCCTGTCCGTTGCCCTTCCCTTCCCCTCTGTCTTCCAAGCCTTCTTACTTGCCTTCCCTTCCATTCCTGTCCGTAGGCCCTTCCTTTCCCTCCTGCCTTCCTGTCCGTTTGCCATCCCTTCTTGTCCGGCCTACCGTCCATCTACACTTCTGTTCATTCGGTCTTCCTGTCCGTCTGCCCTTCCCTTCCCTTCCTTCTTCCAGTCGTTCGGCCATTTCCTTCCCCTCTGTCTACGAGGCCTTCTGACCTTGCTATCCGTTCCGATCCCGTCCGTCTGCCCTTCCCTTCCTGTCCATCTTCCAGGCCGTCTGCCCTTCCCTTCCATTCAGCTTCCAGGCCGTCTGCTTTTCCTTTCCCTTCTGTCTTCCAGTGCGTCTGCCCATTCCTTCCCCTCCGTCTTCCAGGCCTTCTGACCTTGCTTTCCATTCTGGCTTCCCGTCCGTCTGCCCTTCCCTTCCTTTCCGGCTTCTAGTCCGTTTGCCCTTCCCTTCCCCTCCCTATGCCCGGCCTTCTGACCTTACCTTCCATTCCGGCTTCACGTCCATCTGCCCTTCCCTTCCCTTCCACCTTCCTGTCCGTCTGCCCTTCTCTTCCATTACGTCTTCCAGTCCATCTGCATTTTCCCTTCCCGTCTGGCTTCCAGTCCTTCAGCATTTTGCTTCCCGTCTGTCTGCCCTTCCCTTCCTGTCCAGCCTCTAGTCTGTTTGCCCTTCTCTTCTCATCCGTCTGCCTTTCCCTTCCGTCTTCCAGTCCGTTTGCCCTTCCCTCCTTCCTTTGTCCTTCCCTTCCTTCGTCTCCCAGTCCTTCTGACCTTCCCTTCCCTTCCGTCTTTCAGGCCGTCTGACCTTCCTTTCCTCTCCGTCTTCCAGTCCGTTTGCCCTTCCCCTCCCTTCCTTTGTGCTTCCCTTCCCTTCTGTCTCCCAGGCCGTCTGACCTTCTCTTCCCTTCCGTCTTTCAGTCCGTTTTTCCTTCCCTTCCCTTCCGTCTTCCAGTCCGTTTGCCCTTCCTTTCCCGTCCAGCTTCCCTTCCGTCTGCCCTTCTCTTCCCGTCCAGCTTCTTGTCCTTCTCCCCTTCCATTCCGTCTTACTGTCTCTCCCTCCCTTCTCTCTTTTTGTCTGTCTTCCCTTCCCTTCCACTTCCCTACTCTGTTCCCTTCCCTGCCCTTTAGGCTGCCCATCTGTCTTGCTTTCCTTTCCCTTCCGGCATCCTGTCTCTCCCCTCTTCCCTGCTCTTGGGGATTCCTGTCCGTCTGCCTTTCCATTCCGTCTTCCAGTCCGTTTGCCCTTCCCTTCCCCTCCGTCTTCCAGGCCTTCTGACCTTGCCTTCCATTCCGGCTTCCCTCTAACCTTCCTGTCCGTCTGCCCTTTTCTTCCTGTCTGGCTTCCAGTCATTCTGCCTTTAACTTCCTGTCCGTCTGCCCTTCCCTTCCCTTCCGTCTTTCAGGCCTTCTGACCTTCCCATTACGTCCATGTTCCTGTCCAATTGCCCTTCCCTTCCCGTCCTTCGGCCCCCTACTTCCCTTCCGTCTTCCTGTCCGTTGCCCTTCCCTTCCCCTCTGTCTTCCAAGCCTTCTTACTTGCCTTCCCTTCCATTCCTGTCCGTAGGCCCTTCCTTTCCCTCCTGCCTTCCTGTCCGTTTGCCATCCCTTCTTGTCCGGCCTACCGTCCATCTACACTTCTGTTCATTGGTCTTCCTGTCCTTGCCCTTCCCTTCCTTCCTTCTTCCAGTCGTTCGGCCATTTCCTTCCCCTCTGTCTACGAGGCCTTCTGACCTTGCTATCCGTTCCGATCCGTCCGTCTGCCCTTCCCTTCCTGTCCATCTTCCAGGCCGTCTGCCCTTCCCTTCCATTCAGCTTCCAGGCCGTCTGCTTTTCCTTTCCCTTCTGTCTTCCAGTGCGTCTGCCCATTCCTTCCCCTCCGTCTTCCAGGCCTTCTGACCTTGCTTTCCATTCTGGCTTCCCGTCCGTCTGCCCTTCCCTTCCTTTCCGGCTTCTAGTCCGTTTGCCCTTCCCTTCCCCTCCCTATGCCCGGCCTTCTGACCTTACCTTCCATTCCGGCTTCACGTCCATCTGCCCTTCCCTTCCCTTCCACCTTCCTGTCCGTCTGCCCTTCTCTTCCATTACGTCTTCCAGTCCATCTGCATTTTCCCTTCCCGTCTGGCTTCCAGTCCTTCAGCATTTTGCTTCCCGTCTGTCTGCCCTTCCCTTCCTGTCCAGCCTCTAGTCTGTTTGCCCTTCTCTTCTCATCCGTCTGCCTTTCCCTTCCGTCTTCCAGTCCGTTTGCCCTTCCCTCCCTTCCTTTGTCCTTCCCTTCCTTCCGTCTCCCAGTCCTTCTGACCTTCCCTTCCCTTCCGTCTTTCAGGCCGTCTGACCTTCCTTTCCTCTCCGTCTTCCAGTCCGTTTGCCCTTCCCCTCCCTTCCTTTGTGCTTCCCTTCCCTTCTGTCTCCCAGGCCGTCTGACCTTCTCTTCCCTTCCGTCTTTCAGTCCGTTTTTCCTTCCCTTCCCTTCCGTCTTCCAGTCCGTTTGCCCTTCCTTTCCCGTCCAGCTTCCCTTCCGTCTGCCCTTCTCTTCCCGTCCAGCTTCTTGTCCTTCTCCCCTTCCATTCCGTCTTACTGTCTCTCCCTCCCTTCTCTCTTTTTGTCTGTCTTCCCTTCCCTTCCACTTCCCTACTCTGTTCCCTTCCCTGCCCTTTAGGCTGCCCATCTGTCTTGCTTTCCTTTCCCTTCCGGCATCCTGTCTCTCCCCTCTTCCCTGCTCTTGGGGATTCCTGTCCGTCTGCCTTTCCATTCCGTCTTCCAGTCCGTTTGCCCTTCCCTTCCCCTCCGTCTTCCAGGCCTTCTGACCTTGCCTTCCATTCCGGCTTCCCTCTAACCTTCCTGTCCGTCTGCCCTTTTCTTCCTGTCTGGCTTCCAGTCATTCTGCCTTTAACTTCCTGTCCGTCTGCCCTTCCCTTCCCTTCCGTCTTTCAGGCCTTCTGACCTTCCCATTACGTCCATGTTCCTGTCCAATTGCCCTTCCCTTCCCGTCCTTCGGCCCTCTACTTCCCTTCCGTCTTCCTGTCCGTTGCCCTTCCCTTCCCCTCTGTCTTCCAAGCCTTCTTACTTGCCTTCCCTTCCATTCCTGTCCGTAGGCCCTTCCTTTCCCTCCTGCCTTCCTGTCCGTTTGCCATCCCTTCTTGTCCGGCCTACCGTCCATCTACACTTCTGTTCATTCGGTCTTCCTGTCCGTCTGCCCTTCCCTTCCCTTCCTTCTTCCAGTCGTTCGGCCATTTCCTTCCCCTCTGTCTACGAGGCCTTCTGACCTTGCTATCCGTTCCGATCCCGTCCGTCTGCCCTTCCCTTCCTGTCCATCTTCCAGGCCGTCTGCCCTTCCCTTCCATTCAGCTTCCAGGCCGTCTGCTTTTCCTTTCCCTTCTGTCTTCCAGTGCGTCTGCCCATTCCTTCCCCTCCGTCTTCCAGGCCTTCTGACCTTGCTTTCCATTCTGGCTTCCCGTCCGTCTGCCCTTCCCTTCCTTTCCGGCTTCTAGTCCGTTTGCCCTTCCCTTCCCCTCCCTATGCCCGGCCTTCTGACCTTACCTTCCATTCCGGCTTCACGTCCATCTGCCCTTCCCTTCCCTTCCACCTTCCTGTCCGTCTGCCCTTCTCTTCCATTACGTCTTCCAGTCCATCTGCATTTTCCCTTCCCGTCTGGCTTCCAGTCCTTCAGCATTTTGCTTCCCGTCTGTCTGCCCTTCCCTTCCTGTCCAGCCTCTAGTCTGTTTGCCCTTCTCTTCTCATCCGTCTGCCTTTCCCTTCCGTCTTCCAGTCCGTTTGCCCTTCCCTCCCTTCCGTTTCCCAGTCCTTCTGACCTTCCCTTCCCTTCCGTCTTCCAGGCCGTCTGACCTTCCCTTCCTTTCCGGCTTCCTGTCCGTTTGCCCTTCTGTTCAACTCCGTCTTCACTGCATTTTCCTCCTTTCCTGTATATCTGCCTTCCCTTCCCTTCTGTCTTCCAGGCCGTCTTGCCCTTCCTTTCCCTTCCTTCCGGCTTCCAGTCCGTTTACCCTTCCCTTCCCCTCCTATGCCGGACTTCTGACCTTACCTTCCATTCCGGCTCACGTCATCTGCCCTTCCCTTCCACCTTCCTGTCCGTTTGCCCTTTCTTGCATTACGTCTTCCAGTCCATCTGCATTTTCCTTCCGACTGGCTTCCAGTCCTTCAGCATTTTGCTTCCGTCTGTCGCCCTCCCTTCCTGTCCAGCCTCTAGTCTGTTTGCCCTTCTCTCTCATCCGTCTGCCTTTCTTCTCCGTCTTCCAGTCCGTTGCCTTCCCCTCCCTTCCTTGTGCTTCCTTCCCTTCTGTTCCCAGCCGTCTGACCTTCCTTCCTTCCGTCTTTCAGTCCGTTTTTCCTTCCTTCCCTTCCGTCTTCCACTCCGTTTGCCCTTCCTTTCCCGTCCAGCTTCCCTTCCGTCTGCCCTTCTCTTCCCGTCCAGCTTCTTGTCCTTCTCCCCTTCCATTCCGTCTTACTGTCTCTCCCTCCCTTCTCTCTTTTGTCTGTCTTCCCTTCCCTTCCACTTCCCTACTCTGTTCCCTTCCCTGCCCTTTAGGCTGCCCATCTGTCTTGCTTTCCTTTCCCTTCTGGCATCCTGTCTCTCCCCTCTTCCCTGCTCTTGGGGATTCCTGTCCGTCTGCCTTTCCATTCCGTCTTCCAGTCCGTTTGCCCTTCCCTTCCCCTCCGTCTTGGAGGCCTTCTGACCTTGCCTTCCATTCCGGCTTCCCTCTAACCTTCCTGTCCGTCTGCCCTTTTCTTCCTGTCTGGCTTCCAGTCATTCTGCCTTTAACTTCCTGTCCGTCTGCCCTTCCCTCCAATCCGTCTTCTAGTCTGTTGGCCCTTCCCTTCCCTTCCGTCTTTCAGGCCGTCTGACCTTCCCTTCCTCTCCGTCTTCCAGTCCGTTTGCCCTTCCCTCCCTTTTTTGTGCGTCCCTTCTCTTCTTTCTCCCAGGCCGTCTGACCTTCTCTTCCCTTCCGTCTTTCAGTCCGTTTTTCCTTCCCTTCCCTTCTGTCTTCCAGTCCGTCTGCCCTTCCTTTCCCTTCCATCTTCCAGTCCGTTTACCCTTCCCTTCCCTCCCTCTGCCCGGCCTTCTGACCTTACCTTCCATTCCGGCTTCACGTCCATCTGCCCTTCCCTTCCCTTCCACCTTCCTGTCCGTCTGCCCTTCTCTTCCATTACGTCTTCCAGTCCATCTGCATTTTCCCTTCCCGTTTGGCTTCCAGTCCTTCAGCATTTTGCTTCCCGTCTGTCTGCCCTTTCCTTCCTGTCCAGCCTCTAGTCTGTTTGCCCTTCTCTTCTCATCCGTCTGCCTTTCCCTTCCGTCTTCCAGTCCGTTTGCCCTTCCCCTCCCTTCCTTTGTCCTTCCCTTCCCTTCCGTCTCCCAGTCCTTCTGACCTTCCCTTCCCTTCCGTCTTTCAGGCCGTCTGACCTTCCTTTCCTCTCCGTCTTCCAGTCCGTTTGCCCTTCCCCTCCCTTCCTTTGTGCTTCCCTTCCCTTCTGTCTTCCAGGCCATCTGACCTTCTCTTCCCTTCCGTCTTTCAGTCCGTTTTTCCTTCCCTTCCCTTCTGTCTTCCAGTCCGTTTGCCCTTCCTTTCCCGTCCAGCTTCCCTTCCGTCTGCCCTTCTCTTCCCGTCCAGCTTCTTGTCCTTCTCCCCTTCCATTCCGTCTTACTGTCTCTCCCTCCCTTCTCTCTTTTTGTCTGTCTTCCCTTCCCTTCCACTTCCCTACTCTGTTCCCTTCCCTGCCCTTTAGGCTGCCCATCTGTCTTGCTTTCCTTTCCCTTCCGGCATCCTGTCTCTCCCCTCTTCCCTGCTCTTGGGGATTCCTGTCCGTCTGCCTTTCCATTCCGTCTTCCAGTCCGTTTGCCCTTCCCTTCCCCTCCGTCTTCCAGGCCTTCTGACCTTGCCTTCCATTCCGGCATCCCTCTAACCTTCCTGTCCGTCTGCCCTTTTCTTCCTGTCTGGCTTCCAGTCATTCTGCCTTTAACTTCCTATCCGTCTGCCCTTCCCTTCCAATCCGTCTTCTAGTCTGTTGGCCCTTCCCTTCCCTTCCGTCTTTCAGGCCGTCTGACCTTCCTTTCCTCTCCGTCTTCCAGTCCGTTTGCCCTTCCCCTCCCTTCCTTTGTGCTTCCCTTCCCTTCTGTCTTCCAGGCCATCTGACCTTCTCTTCCCTTCCGTCTTTCAGTCCGTTTTTCCTTCCCTTCCCTTCTGTCTTCCAGTCCGTTTGCCCTTCCTTTCCCGTCCAGCTTCCCTTCCGTCTGCCCTTCTCTTCCCGTCCAGCTTCTTGTCCTTCTCCCCTTCCATTCCGTCTTACTGTCTCTCCCTCCCTTCTCTCTTTTGTCTGTCTTCCCTTCCCTTCCACTTCCCTACTCTGTTCCCTTCCCTGCCCTTTAGGCTGCCCATCTGTCTTGCTTTCCTTTCCCTTCCGGCATCCTGTCTCTCCCCTCTTCCCTGCTCTTGGGGATTCCTGTCCGTCTGCCTTTCCATTCCGTCTTCCAGTCCGTTTGCCCTTCCCTTCCCCTCCGTCTTCCAGGCCTTCTGACCTTGCCTTCCATTCCGGCTTCCCTCTAACCTTCCTGTCCGTCTGCCCTTTTCTTCCTGTCTGGCTTCCAGTCATTCTGCCTTTAACTTCCTATCCGTCTGCCCTTCCCTTCCAATCCGTCTTCTAGTCTGTTGGCCCTTCCCTTCCCTTCCGTCTTTCAGGCCGTCTGACCTTCCTTTCCTTTCCGTCTTCCAGTCCGTTTGCCCTTCCCCTCCCTTCCTTTGTGCTTCCCTTCCCTTCTGTCTTCCAGGCCATCTGACCTTCTCTTCCCTTCCGTCTTTCAGTCCGTTTTTCCTTCCCTTCCCTTCTGTCTTCCAGTCCGTTTGCCCTTCCTTTCCCGTCCAGCTTCCCTTCCGTCTGCCCTTCTCTTCCCGTCCAGCTTCTTGTCCTTCTCCCCTTCCATTCCGTCTTACTGTCTCTCCCTCCCTTCTCTCTTTTTGTCTGTCTTCCCTTCCCTTCCACTTCCCTACTCTGTTCCCTTCCCTGCCCTTTAGGCTGCCCATCTGTCTTGCTTTCCTTTCCCTTCCGGCATCCTGTCTCTCCCCTCTTCCCTGCTCTTGGGGATTCCTGTCCGTCTGCCTTTCCATTCCGTCTTCCAGTCCGTTTGCCCTTCCCTTCCCCTCCGTCTTCCAGGCCTTCTGACCTTGCCTTCCATTCCGGCTTCCCTCTAACCTTCCTGTCCGTCTGCCCTTTTCTTCCTGTCTGGCTTCCAGTCATTCTGCCTTTAACTTCCTGTCCGTCTGCACTTCCCTTCCAATCCGTCTTCTAGTCTGTTTGCCCTTCCCTTCCCTTCTTTCTCCCAGGCCGTCTGACCTTCTCTTCCCTTCCGTCTTTCAGTCCGTTTTTCCTTCCTTTCCCTTCTGTCTTCCAGGCCGTCTTCCCTTCCTTTCCCTTCCGTCTTCCAGTCCGTTTACCCTTCCCTTCCCCTCCCTCTTCCCGGCCTTCTGACCTTCCCTTCCTGTCCGGCTTCACGTCCATCTGCCCTTCCCTTCCCTTCCACCTTCCTGTCCTTCTGCCCTTCTCTTCCATTACGTCTTCCAGTCCATCTGCATTTTCCCTTCCCGTCTGGCTTCCAGTCCTTCAGCATTTTGCTTCCCGTCTGTCTGCCCTTCCGTTCCCATCCGTCTTCTAGTCTGTTTGCCCTTCTCTTCTCATCTGTCTGCCTTTCCCTTCCGTCTTCCAGTCCGTTTGCCCTTCCCTCCCTTCCTTTGTCCTTCCCTTCCCTTCCGTCTCCCAGTCCTTCTGACCTTCCCTTCCCTTCCGTCTTTCAGGCCGTCTGACCTTCCTTTCCTCTCTGTCTTCCAGTCCGTTTGCCCTTCCCTCCCTTCCTTTGTGCTTCCCTTCCTTCTGTCTCCCAGGCCGTCTGACCTTCCTTCCCTTCCGTCTTTCAGTCCGTTTTCCTTCCCTTCCCTTCCGTCTTCCAGTCCGTTTGCCCTTCCTTTCCCGTCCAGCTTCCCTTCCGTCTGCCCTTCTCTTCCCGTCCAGCTTCTTGTCCTTCTCCCCTTCCATTCCGTCTTACTGTCTCTCCCTCCCTTCTCTCTTTTTGTCTGTCTTCCCTTCCCTTCCACTTCCCTACTCTGTTCCCTTCCCTGCCCTTTAGGCTGCCCATCTGTCTTGCTTTCCTTTCCCTTCCGGCATCCTGTCTCTCCCCTCTTCCCTGCTCTTGGGGATTCCTGTCCGTCTGCCTTTCCATTCCGTCTTCCAGTCCGTTTGCCCTTCCCTTCCCCTCCGTCTTCCAGGCCTTCTGACCTTGCCTTCCATTCCGGCTTCCCTCTAACCTTCCTGTCCGTCTGCCCTTTTCTTCCTGTCTGGCTTCCAGTCATTCTGCCTTTAACTTCCTGTCCGTCTGCCCTTCCCTTCCAATCCGTCTTCTAGTCCGTTTGCCCTTCCCTTCCCTTCCGTCTTTCAGGCCTTCTGACCTTCCCATTACGTCCATGTTCCTGTCCAATTGCCCTTCCCTTCCCGTCCTTCGGCCCTTTACTTCCCTTCCGTCTTCCTGTCCGTTGCCCTTCCCTTCCCCTCTGTCTTCCAAGCCTTCTTACTTGCCTTCCCTTCCATTCCTGTCCGTAGGCCCTTCCTTTCCCTCCTGCCTTCCTGTCCGTTTGCCATCCCTTCTTGTCCGGCCTACCGTCCATCTACACTTCTGTTCATTCGGTCTTCCTGTCCGTCTGCCCTTCCCTTCCCTTCCTTCTTCCAGTCGTTCGGCCATTTCCTTCCCCTCCGTCTACCAGGCCTTCTGACCTTGCTATCCATTCCGATCCCGTCCGTCTGCCCTTCCCTTCCCTTCCATTCCGCCTTTCTGTCCGTTTGCCCTTCCCTTCCTGTCTGGCTTCCTGTCCGTCTGCCCTTCTCTTCCCATCTGGCTTCCAGTCCGTTTGCCCATCACATCCTGTCCCATCCCTTCCCTTCCCTTGCCTTTACCTTCCCTTTCGTCTCCCAGTCCGTCTGCCCTTCCCTTCCTGTCCATCTTCCAGGCCGTCTGCCCTTCCCTTCCATTCAGCTTCCAGGCCGTCTGCCCTTCCTTTCCCTTCCTTTCCGGCTTCCAGTCCGTTTACCCTTCCCTTCCCCTCCCTATGCCCGGACTTCTGACCTTACCTTCCATTCCGGCTTCACGTCCATCTGCCCTTCCCTTCCACCTTCCTGTCCGTTTGCCCTTCTCTTGCATTACGTCTTCCAGTCCATCTGCATTTTCCCTTCCCGACTGGCTTCCAGTCCTTCAGCATTTTGCTTCCCGTCTGTCTGCCCTTCCCTTCCTGTCCAGCTCTAGTCTGTTTGCCCTTCTCTTCTCATCCGTCTGCCTTTCTTCTCCGTCTTCCAGTCCGTTTGCCCTTCCCCTCCCTTCCTTTGTGCTTCCCTTCCCTTCTGTCTCCCAGGCCGTCTGACCTTCCCTTCCCTTCCGTCTTTCAGTCCGTTTTTCCTTCCCTTCCCTTCCGTCTTCCACTCCGTTTGCCCTTCCTTTCCCGTCCAGCTTCCCTTCCGTCTGCCCTTCTCTTCCCGTCCAGCTTCTTGTCCTTCTCCCCTTCCATTCTGTCTTACTGTCTCTCCCTCCCTTCTCTCTTTTTGTCTGTCTTCCCTTCCTTCCACTTCCCTACTCTGTTCCCTTCCTGCCCTTTAGGCTGCCCATCTGTCTTGCTTTCCTTTCCCTTCTGGCATCCTGTCTCTCCCCTCTTCCCTGCTCTTGGGGATTCCTGTCCGTCTGCCTTTCCATTCCGTCTTCCAGTCCGTTTGCCCTTCCCTTCCCTCCGTCTTGGAGGCCTTCTGACCTTGCCTTCCATTCCGGCTTCCCTCTAACCTTCCTGTCCGTCTGCCCTTTTCTTCCTGTCTGGCTTCCAGTCATTCTGCCTTTAACTTCCTGTCCGTCTGCCCTTCCCTTCCAATCCGTCTTCTAGTCTGTTGGCCCTTCCCTTCCCTTCCGTCTTTCAGGCCGTCTGACCTTCCCTTCCTCTCCGTCTTCCAGTCCGTTTGCCCTTCCCCTCCCTTTTTTGTGCGTCCCTTCTCTTCTTTCTCCCAGGCCGTCTGACCTTCTCTTCCCTTCCGTCTTTCAGTCCGTTTTTCCTTCCCTTCCCTTCTGTCTTCCAGTCCGTCTGCCCTTCCTTTCCCTTCCATCTTCCAGTCCGTTTACCCTTCCCTTCCCCTCCCTCTGCCCGGCCTTCTGACCTTACCTTCCATTCCGGCTTCACGTCCATCTGCCCTTCCCTTCCCTTCCACCTTCCTGTCCGTCTGCCCTTCTCTTCCATTACGTCTTCCAGTCCATCTGCATTTTCCCTTCCCGTTTGGCTTCCAGTCCTTCAGCATTTTGCTTCCCGTCTGTCTGCCCTTTCCTTCCTGTCCAGCCTCTAGTCTGTTTGCCCTTCTCTTCTCATCCGTCTGCCTTTCCCTTCCGTCTTCCAGTCCGTTTGCCCTTCCCCTCCCTTCCTTTGTCCTTCCCTTCCCTTCCGTCTCCCAGTCCTTCTGACCTTCCCTTCCCTTCCGTCTTTCAGGCCGTCTGACCTTCCTTTCCTCTCCGTCTTCCAGTCCGTTTGCCCTTCCCCTCCCTTCCTTTGTGCTTCCCTTCCCTTCTGTCTTCCAGGCCATCTGACCTTCTCTTCCCTTCCGTCTTTCAGTCCGTTTTTCCTTCCCTTCCCTTCTGTCTTCCAGTCCGTTTGCCCTTCCTTTCCCGTCCAGCTTCCCTTCCGTCTGCCCTTCTCTTCCCGTCCAGCTTCTTGTCCTTCTCCCCTTCCATTCCGTCTTACTGTCTCTCCCTCCCTTCTCTCTTTTTGTCTGTCTTCCCTTCCCTTCCACTTCCCTACTCTGTTCCCTTCCCTGCCCTTTAGGCTGCCCATCTGTCTTGCTTTCCTTTCCCTTCCGGCATCCTGTCTCTCCCCTCTTCCCTGCTCTTGGGGATTCCTGTCCGTCTGCCTTTCCATTCCGTCTTCCAGTCCGTTTGCCCTTCCCTTCCCCTCCGTCTTCCAGGCCTTCTGACCTTGCCTTCCATTCCGGCATCCCTCTAACCTTCCTGTCCGTCTGCCCTTTTCTTCCTGTCTGGCTTCCAGTCATTCTGCCTTTAACTTCCTATCCGTCTGCCCTTCCCTTCCAATCCGTCTTCTAGTCTGTTGGCCCTTCCCTTCCCTTCCGTCTTTCAGGCCGTCTGACCTTCCTTTCCTCTCCGTCTTCCAGTCCGTTTGCCCTTCCCCTCCCTTCCTTTGTGCTTCCCTTCCCTTCTGTCTTCCAGGCCATCTGACCTTCTCTTCCCTTCCGTCTTTCAGTCCGTTTTTCCTTCCCTTCCCTTCTGTCTTCCAGTCCGTTTGCCCTTCCTTTCCCGTCCAGCTTCCCTTCCGTCTGCCCTTCTCTTCCCGTCCAGCTTCTTGTCCTTCTCCCCTTCCATTCCGTCTTACTGTCTCTCCCTCCCTTCTCTCTTTTTGTCTGTCTTCCCTTCCCTTCCACTTCCCTACTCTGTTCCCTTCCCTGCCCTTTAGGCTGCCCATCTGTCTTGCTTTCCTTTCCCTTCCGGCATCCTGTCTCTCCCCTCTTCCCTGCTCTTGGGGATTCCTGTCCGTCTGCCTTTCCATTCCGTCTTCCAGTCCGTTTGCCCTTCCCTTCCCCTCCGTCTTCCAGGCCTTCTGACCTTGCCTTCCATTCCGGCTTCCCTCTAACCTTCCTGTCCGTCTGCCCTTTTCTTCCTGTCTGGCTTCCAGTCATTCTGCCTTTAACTTCCTATCCGTCTGCCCTTCCCTTCCAATCCGTCTTCTAGTCTGTTGGCCCTTCCCTTCCCTTCCGTCTTTCAGGCCGTCTGACCTTCCTTTCCTCTCCGTCTTCCAGTCCGTTTGCCCTTCCCCTCCCTTCCTTTGTGCTTCCCTTCCCTTCTGTCTTCCAGGCCATCTGACCTTCTCTTCCCTTCCGTCTTTCAGTCCGTTTTTCCTTCCCTTCCCTTCTGTCTTCCAGTCCGTTTGCCCTTCCTTTCCCGTCCAGCTTCCCTTCCGTCTGCCCTTCTCTTCCCGTCCAGCTTCTTGTCCTTCTCCCCTTCCATTCCGTCTTACTGTCTCTCCCTCCCTTCTCTCTTTTTGTCTGTCTTCCCTTCCCTTCCACTTCCCTACTCTGTTCCCTTCCCTGCCCTTTAGGCTGCCCATCTGTCTTGCTTTCCTTTCCCTTCCGGCATCCTGTCTCTCCCCTCTTCCCTGCTCTTGGGGATTCCTGTCCGTCTGCCTTTCCATTCCGTCTTCCAGTCCGTTTGCCCTTCCCTTCCCCTCCGTCTTCCAGGCCTTCTGACCTTGCCTTCCATTCCGGCTTCCCTCTAACCTTCCTGTCCATCTGCCCTTTTCTTCCTGTCTGGCTTCCAGTCATTCTGCCTTTAACTTCCTGTCCGTCTGCACTTCCCTTCCAATCCGTCTTCTAGTCTGTTTGCCCTTCCCTTCCCTTCTTTCTCCCAGGCCGTCTGACCTTCTCTTCCCTTCCGTCTTTCAGTCCGTTTTTCCTTCCTTTCCCTTCTGTCTTCCAGGCCGTCTTCCCTTCCTTTCCCTTCCGTCTTCCAGTCCGTTTACCCTTCCCTTCCCCTCCCTATGCCCGGCCTTCTGACCTTACCTTCCTGTCCGGCTTCACGTCCACCTGCCCTTCCCTTCCCTTCCACCTTCCTGTCCTTCTGCCCTTCTCTTCCATTACGTCTTCCAGTCCATCTGCATTTTCCCTTCCCGTCTGGCTTCCAGTCCTTCAGCATTTTGCTTCCCGTCTGTCTGCCCTTCCGTTCCCATCCGTCTTCTAGTCTGTTTGCCCTTCTCTTCTCATCTGTCTGCCTTTCCCTTCCGTCTTCCAGTCCGTTTGCCCTTCCCCTCCCTTCCTTTGTCCTTCCCTTCCCTTCCGTCTCCCAGTCCTTCTGACCTTCCCTTCCCTTCCGTCTTTCAGGCCGTCTGACCTTCCTTTCCTCTCTGTCTTCCAGTCCGTTTGCCCTTCCCCTCCCTTCCTTTGTGCTTCCCTTCCCTTCTGTCTCCCAGGCCGTCTGACCTTCCCTTCCCTTCCGTCTTTCAGTCCGTTTTTCCTTCCCTTCCCTTCCGTCTTCCAGTCCGTTTGCCCTTCCTTTCCCGTCCAGCTTCCCTTCCGTCTGCCCTTCTCTTCCCGTCCAGCTTCTTGTCCTTCTCCCCTTCCATTCCGTCTTACTGTCTCTCCCTCCCTTCTCTCTTTTTGTCTGTCTTCCCTTCCCTTCCACTTCCCTACTCTGTTCCCTTCCCTGCCCTTTAGGCTGCCCATCTGTCTTGCTTTCCTTTCCCTTCCGGCATCCTGTCTCTCCCCTCTTCCCTGCTCTTGGGGATTCCTGTCCGTCTGCCTTTCCATTCCGTCTTCCAGTCCGTCTGCCCTTCCCTTCCCCTCCGTCTTCCAGGCCTTCTGACCTTGCCTTCCATTCCGGCTTCCCTCTAACCTTCCTGTCCGTCTGCCCTTTTCTTCCTGTCTGGCTTCCAGTCATTCTGCCTTTAACTTCCTGTCCGTCTGCCCTTCCCTTCCAATCCGTCTTCTAGTCCGTTTGCCCTTCCCTTCCCTTCCGTCTTTCAGGCTTCTGACCTTCCATTACGTCCATGTTCCTGTCCAATTGCCCTTCCCTTCCCGTCTTCGGCCCTTACTTCCTTCCGTCTTCCTGTCCGTTGCCCTTCCCTTCCCCTCTGTCTTCCAAGCCTTCTTACTTGCCTTCCCTTCCATTCCTGTCCGTAGGCCCTTCCTTTCCCTCCTGCCTTCCTGTCCGTTTGCCATCCCTTCTTGTCCGGCCTACCGTCCATCTACACTTCTGTTCATTCGGTCTTCCTGTCCGTCTGCCCTTCCCTTCCCTTCCTTCTTCCAGTCGTTCGGCCATTTCCTTCCCCTCCGTATACCAGGCCTTCTGACCTTGCTATCCATTCCGATCCCGTCCGTCTGCCCTTCCCTTCCCTTCCATTCCGCCTTTCTGTCCGTTTGCCCTTCCCTTCCTGTCTGGCTTCCTGTCCGTCTGCCCTTCTCTTCCCATCTGGCTTCCAGTCCGTTTGCCCATCACATCCTGTCCCATCCCTTCCCTTCCCTTGCCTTTACCTTCCCTTTCGTCTCCCAGTCCGTCTGCCCTTCCCTTCCTGTCCATCTTCCAGGCCGTCTGCCCTTCCCTTCCATTCAGCTTCCAGGCCGTCTGCTTTTCCTTTCCCTTCTGTCTTCCAGTGCGTCTGCCCATTCCTTCCCCTCCGTCTTCCAGGCCTTCTGACCTTGCTTTCCATTCTGGCTTCCCGTCCGTCTGCCCTTCCCTTCCTTTCCGGCTTCTAGTCCGTTTGCCCTTCCCTTCCCCTCCCTATGCCCGGCCTTCTGACCTTACCTTCCATTCCGGCTTACCGTCCATCTGCCCTTCCCTTCCCCCTTCCTGTCCGTCTGCCCTTATCTTCCATTACGTCTTCCAGTCCATCTGCATTTTCCCTTCCCGTCTGGCTTCCAGTCCTTCAGCATTTTGCTTCCCGTCTGTCTGCCCTTCCCTTCCTTTCTAGCCTCTAGTCTGTTCGCCCTTCTCTTTTCATCCGTCTGCCTTTCCCTTCCGTCTTCCAGTCCCTTTGCCATTCCCTTCCCTTCCGTTTCCCAGTCCTTCTGACCTTCCCTTCCCTTCCGTCTTCCAGGCCGTCTGACCTTCCCTTCCTCTCCGGCTTCCTGTCCGTTTGCCCTTCTGTTCAACTCCGTCTTCACTGCATTTTCCCTTCCTTTCCTGTATATCTGCCCTTCCCTTCCCTTCTGTCTTCCAGGCCGTCTGCCCTTCCTTTCCCTTCCTTTCCGGCTTCCAGTCCGTTTACCCTTCCCTTCCCCTCCCTATGCCCGGCCTTCTGACCTTACCTTCCATTCCGGCTTCACGTCCATCTGCCCTTCCCTTCCACCTTCCTGTCCGTTTGCCCTTCTCTTGCATTACGTCTTCCAGTCCATCTGCATTTTCCCTTCCCGACTGGCTTCCAGTCCTTCAGCATTTTGCTTCCCGTCTGTCTGCCCTTCCCTTCCTGTCCAGCCTCTAGTCTGTTTGCCCTTCTCTTCTCATCCGTCTGCCTTTCTTCTCCGTCTTCCAGTCCGTTTGCCCTTCCCCTCCCTTCCTTTGTGCTTCCCTTCCCTTCTGTCTCCCAGGCCGTCTGACCTTCCCTTCCCTTCCGTCTTTCAGTCCGTTTTTCCTTCCCTTCCCTTCCGTCTTCCACTCCGTTTGCCCTTCCTTTCCCGTCCAGCTTCCCTTCCGTCTGCCCTTCTCTTCCCGTCCAGCTTCTTGTCCTTCTCCCCTTCCATTCCGTCTTACTGTCTCTCCCTCCCTTCTCTCTTTTTGTCTGTCTTCCCTTCCCTTCCACTTCCCTACTCTGTTCCCTTCCCTGCCCTTTAGGCTGCCCATCTGTCTTGCTTTCCTTTCCCTTCTGGCATCCTGTCTCTCCCCTCTTCCCTGCTCTTGGGGATTCCTGTCCGTCTGCCTTTCCATTCCGTCTTCCAGTCCGTTTGCCCTTGCCTTCCCCTCCGTCTTGGAGGCCTTCTGACCTTGCCTTCCATTCCGGCTTCCCTCTAACCTTCCTGTCCGTCTGCCCTTTTCTTCCTGTCTGGCTTCCAGTCATTCTGCCTTTAACTTCCTGTCCGTCTGCCCTTCCCTTCCAATCCGTCTTCTAGTCTGTTGGCCCTTCCCTTCCCTTCCGTCTTTCAGGCCGTCTGACCTTCCCTTCCTCTCCGTCTTCCAGTCCGTTTGCCCTTCCCCTCCCTTCCTTTGTGCGTCCCTTCTCTTCTTTCTCCCAGGCCGTCTGACCTTCTCTTCCCTTCCGTCTTTCAGTCCGTTTTTCCTTCCCTTCCCTTCTGTCTTCCAGTCCGTCTGCCCTTCCTTTCCCTTCCATCTTCCAGTCCGTTTACCCTTCCCTTCCCCTCCCTCTGCCCGGCCTTCTGACCTTACCTTCCATTCCGGCTTCACGTCCATCTGCCCTTCCCTTCCCTTCCACCTTCCTGTCCATCTGCCCTTCTCTTCCATTACGTCTTCCAGTCCATCTGCATTTTCCCTTCCCGTTTGGCTTCCAGTCCTTCAGCATTTTGCTTCCCGTCTGTCTGCCCTTTCCTTCCTGTCCAGCCTCTAGTCTGTTTGCCCTTCTCTTCTCATCCGTCTGCCTTTCCCTTCCGTCTTCCAGTCCGTTTGCCCTTCCCCTCCCTTCCTTTGTCCTTCCCTTCCCTTCCGTCTCCCAGTCCTTCTGACCTTCCCTTCCCTTCCGTCTTTCAGGCCGTCTGACCTTCCTTTCCTCTCCGTCTTCCAGTCCGTTTGCCCTTCCCCTCCCTTCCTTTGTGCTTCCCTTCCCTTCTGTCTTCCAGGCCATCTGACCTTCTCTTCCCTTCCGTCTTTCAGTCCGTTTTTCCTTCCCTTCCCTTCTGTCTTCCAGTCCGTTTGCCCTTCCTTTCCCGTCCAGCTTCCCTTCCGTCTGCCCTTCTCTTCCCGTCCAGCTTCTTGTCCTTCTCCCCTTCCATTCCGTCTTACTGTCTCTCCCTCCCTTCTCTCTTTTTGTCTGTCTTCCCTTCCCTTCCACTTCCCTACTCTGTTCCCTTCCCTGCCCTTTAGGCTGCCCATCTGTCTTGCTTTCCTTTCCCTTCCGGCATCCTGTCTCTCCCCTCTTCCCTGCTCTTGGGGATTCCTGTCCGTCTGCCTTTCCATTCCGTCTTCCAGTCCGTTTGCCCTTCCCTTCCCCTCCGTCTTCCAGGCCTTCTGACCTTGCCTTCCATTCCGGCATCCCTCTAACCTTCCTGTCCGTCTGCCCTTTTCTTCCTGTCTGGCTTCCAGTCATTCTGCCTTTAACTTCCTATCCGTCTGCCCTTCCCTTCCAATCCGTCTTCTAGTCTGTTGGCCCTTCCCTTCCCTTCCGTCTTTCAGGCCGTCTGACCTTCCTTTCCTCTCCGTCTTCCAGTCCGTTTGCCCTTCCCCTCCCTTCCTTTGTGCTTCCCTTCCCTTCTGTCTTCCAGGCCATCTGACCTTCTCTTCCCTTCCGTCTTTCAGTCCGTTTTTCCTTCCCTTCCCTTCTGTCTTCCAGTCCGTTTGCCCTTCCTTTCCCGTCCAGCTTCCCTTCCGTCTGCCCTTCTCTTCCCGTCCAGCTTCTTGTCCTTCTCCCCTTCCATTCCGTCTTACTGTCTCTCCCTCCCTTCTCTCTTTTGTCTGTCTTCCCTTCCCTTCCACTTCCCTACTCTGTTCCCTTCCCTGCCCTTTAGGCTGCCCATCTGTCTTGCTTTCCTTTCCCTTCCGGCATCCTGTCTCTCCCCTCTTCCCTGCTCTTGGGGATTCCTGTCCGTCTGCCTTTCCATTCCGTCTTCCAGTCCGTTTGCCCTTCCCTTCCCCTCCGTCTTCCAGGCCTTCTGACCTTGCCTTCCATTCCGGCTTCCCTCTAACCTTCCTGTCCGTCTGCCCTTTTCTTCCTGTCTGGCTTCCAGTCATTCTGCCTTTAACTTCCTATCCGTCTGCCCTTCCCTTCCAATCCGTCTTCTAGTCTGTTGGCCCTTCCCTTCCCTTCCGTCTTTCAGGCCGTCTGACCTTCCTTTCCTCTCCGTCTTCCAGTCCGTTTGCCCTTCCCCTCCCTTCCTTTGTGCTTCCCTTCCCTTCTGTCTTCCAGGCCATCTGACCTTCTCTTCCCTTCCGTCTTTCAGTCCGTTTTTCCTTCCCTTCCCTTCTGTCTTCCAGTCCGTTTGCCCTTCCTTTCCCGTCCAGCTTCCCTTCCGTCTGCCCTTCTCTTCCCGTCCAGCTTCTTGTCCTTCTCCCCTTCCATTCCGTCTTACTGTCTCTCCCTCCCTTCTCTCTTTTTGTCTGTCTTCCCTTCCCTTCCACTTCCCTACTCTGTTCCCTTCCCTGCCCTTTAGGCTGCCCATCTGTCTTGCTTTCCTTTCCCTTCCGGCATCCTGTCTCTCCCCTCTTCCCTGCTCTTGGGGATTCCTGTCCGTCTGCCTTTCCATTCCGTCTTCCAGTCCGTTTGCCCTTCCCTTCCCCTCCGTCTTCCAGGCCTTCTGACCTTGCCTTCCATTCCGGCTTCCCTCTAACCTTCCTGTCCGTCTGCCCTTTTCTTCCTGTCTGGCTTCCAGTCATTCTGCCTTTAACTTCCTATCCGTCTGCCCTTCCCTTCCAATCCGTCTTCTAGTCTGTTGGCCCTTCCCTTCCCTTCCGTCTTTCAGGCCGTCTGACCTTCCTTTCCTCTCCATCTTCCAGTCCGTTTGCCCTTCCCTTCCCTTCCTTTGTGCTTCCCTTCCCTTCTGTCTCCCAGGCCGTCTGACCTTCTCTTCCCTTCCGTCTTTCAGTCCGTTTTTCCTTCCCATCCTGTGCATCTTCCAGACCGTCTGCCCTTCCTTTCCCTTCCGTCTTCCAGTCCGTTTACCCTTCCCTTCCCCTCCCTCTGCCCGGCCTTCTGACCTTACCTTCCTGTCCGGCTTCACGTCCATCTGCCCTTCCCTTCCACATTCCTGTCCGTCTGCCCTTCTCTTCCATTACGTCTTCCAGTCCATCTGCATTTTCCCTTCCCGTCTGGCTTCCAGTCCTTCAGCATTTTGCTTCCCGTCTGTCTGCCCTTCCGTTCCTGTCCGTCTCTAGTCTGTTTGCCCTTCTCTTCTCATCCGTCTGCCTTTCCCTTCCGTCTTCCAGTCCGTTTGCCCTTCCCTCCCTTCCTTTGTCCTTCCCTTCCCTTCCGTCTCCCAGTCCTTCTGACCTTCCCTTCCCTTCCGTCTTTCAGGCCGTCTGACCTTCCTTTCCTCTCCGTCTTCCAGTCCGTTTGCCCTTCCCCTCCCTTCCTTTGTGCTTCCCTTCCCTTCTGTCTCCAGGCCGTCTGACCTTCTCTTCCCTTCCGTCTTCCAGTCCGTTTGCCCTTCCTTTCCCGTCCAGCTTCCCTTCCGTCTGCCCTTCTCTTCCCGTCCAGCTTCTTGTCCTTCTCCCCTTCCATTCCGTCTTACTGTCTCTCCCTCCCTTCTCTCTTTTTGTCTGTCTTCCCTTCCCTTCCACTTCCCTACTCTGTTCCCTTCCCTGCCCTTTAGGCTGCCCATCTGTCTTGCTTTCCTTTCCCTTCCGGCATCCTGTCTCTCCCCTCTTCCCTGCTCTTGGGGATTCCTGTCCGTCTGCCTTTCCATTCCGTCTTCCAGTCCGTTTGCCCTTCCCTTCCCCTCCGTCTTCCAGGCCTTCTGACCTTGCCTTCCATTCCGGCTTCCCTCTAACCTTCCTGTCCGTCTGCCCTTTTCTTCCTGTCTGCTTCCAGTCATTCTGCCTTTAACTTCCTGTCCGTCTGCCCTTCCCTTCCAATCCGTCTTCTAGTCCGTTGCCCTTCCCTTCCCGTCCTTCGGGCCTTCTGACCTTCCCTTCCGTCTTCCAGTCCGTTTGCCCTTCCCTTCCCTCTGTCTTCCAAGCCTTCTTACTTGCCTTCCCTTCCATTCCTGTCCGTAGGCCCTTCCTTTCCTCCTGCCTTCCTGTCCGTTTGCATCCCTTTTGTCCGGCTACCGTCCATCTACACTTCTGTTCATTCGGTCTTCCTGTCCGTCTGCCCTTCCTTCCCTTCCTTCTTCCAGTCGTTCGGCCATTTCCTTCCCCTCCGTCTACCAGGCCTTCTGACCTTGCTATCCATTCCGATCCCGTCCGTCTGCCCTTCCCTTCCCTTCCATTCCGCCTTTCTGTCCGTTTGCCCTTCCCTTCCTGTCTGGCTTCCTGTCCGTCTGCCCTTCTCTTCCCATCTGGCTTCCAGTCCGTTTGCCATCACATCCTGTCCCATCCCTTCCCTTCCCTTGCCTTTACCTTCCCTTTGTCTCCAGTCCGTCTGCCCTTCCCTTCCTGTCCATCTTCCAGGCCGTCTGCCCTTCCCTTCCATTCAGCTTCCAGGCCGTCTGCTTTCCTTTCCCTTCTGTCTTCCAGTGCGTCTGCCCATTCCTTCCCTCCGTCTTCCAGGCCTTCTGACCTTGCTTTCCATTCTGGCTTCCCGTCCGTCTGCCCTTCCCTTCCTTTCCGGCTTCTAGTCCGTTTGCCCTTCCCTTCCCCTCCCTATGCCGGCCTTCTGACCTTACCTTCCATTCCGGCTTCCGTCCATCTGCCCTTCCCTTCCACCTTCTGTCCGTCTGCCCTTCTCTTCCATTACGTCTTCCAGTCCATCTGCATTTTCCCTTCCCGTCTGGCTTCCAGTCCTTCAGCATTTTGCTTCCCGTCTGTCTGCCCTTCCCTTCCATCCGTCTTCTAGTCTGTTTGCCCTTCTCTTCTCATCCATCTGCCTTTCCCTTCCGTCTTCCAGTCCTTTGCCATTCCCTTACCTTCCGTTTCCCAGTCCTTCTGCCTTCCCTTCCCTTCCGTCTTTCAGCCGTCTGACCTTCCCTTCCTCTCCGGCTTCCTGTCCTTTGCCCTTCTGTTCATTCCGTCTTCACTGCATTTCCCTTCCTTTCCTGTCTATCTACCCTTCCCTTCCCTTCTGTCTTCCTGGCCGTCTGCCCTTCCGTTCCCTTCCGTCTTCCAGTCCGTTTACCCTTCCCTTCCCCTCCGTCTTCCAGGCCTTCTGACCTTGCCTTCCATTCCGGCTTCCCTCTAACCTTCCTGTCCGTCTGCCCTTTTCTTCCTGTCTGGCTTCCAGTCATTCTGCCTTTAACTTCCTGTCCGTCTGCCCTTCCCTTCCAATCCGTCTTCTAGTCCGTTTACCCTTCCCTTCCCTTCCGTCTTTCAGGCCGTCTGACCTTCCTTTCCTCTCCGTCTTCCAGTCCGTTTGCCCTTCCCCTCCCTTCCTTTGTGCTTCCCTTCCCTTCTGTCTCCCAGGCCGTCTGACCTTCTCTTCCCTTCCGTCTTTCAGTCCGTTTTTCCTTCCCATCCTGTCCATCTTCCAGACCGTCTGCCCTGCCTTTCCCTTCCGTCTTCCAGTCCGTTTACCCTTCCCTTCCCCTCCCTATGCCCGGCCTTCTGACCTTACCTTCCTGTCCGGCTTCACGTCCATCTGCCCTTCCCTTCCACATTCCTGTCCGTCTGCCCTTCTCTTCCATTACGTCTTCCAGTCCATCTGCATTTTCCCTTCCCGTCTGGCTTCCAGTCCTTCAGCATTTTGCTTCCCGTCTGTCTGCCCTTCCCTTCCCATCCGTCTTCTAGTCTGTTTGCCCTTCTCTTCTCATCTGTCTGCCTTTCCCTTCCGTCTTCCAGTCCGTTTGCCCTTCCCCTCCCTTCCTTTGTCCTTCCCTTCCCTTCCGTCTCCCAGTCCTTCTGACCTTCCCTTCCCTTCCGTCTTTCAGGCCGTCTGACCTTCCTTTCCTCTTCGTCTTCCAGTCCGTTTGCCCTTCCCCTCCCTTCCTTTGTGCTTCCCTTCCCTTCTGTCTCCCAGGCCGTCTGACCTTCTCTTCCCTTCCGTCTTTCAGTCCGTTTTTCCTTCCCTTCCCTTCCGTCTTCCAGTCCGTTTGCCCTTCCTTTCCCGTCCAGCTTCCCTTCCGTCTGCCCTTCTCTTCCCGTCTAGCTTCTTGTCCTTCTCCCCTTCCATTCCGTCTTACTGTCTCTCCCTCCCTTCTCTCTTTTTGTCTGTCTTCCCTTCCCTTCCACTTCCCTACTCTGTTTCCTTCCCTGCCCTTTAGGCTGCCCATCTGTCTTGCTTTCCTTTCCCTTCCGGCATCCTGTCTCTCCCCTCTTCCCTGCTCTTGGGGATTCCTGTCCGTCTGCCTTTCCATTCCGTCTTCCAGTCCGTTTGCCCTTCCCTTCCCCTCCGTCTTGGAGGCCTTCTGACCTTGCCTTCCATTCCGGCTTCCCTCTAACCTTCCTGTCCGTCTGCCCTTTTCTTCCTGTCTGGCTTCCAGTCATTCTGCCTTTAACTTCCTGTCCATCTGCCCTTCCCTTCCAATCCGTCTTCTAGTCCGTTTGCCCTTCCCTTCCCTTCCGTCTTTCAGGCCTTCTGACCTTCCCATTACGTCCATGTTCCTGTCCGTTTGCCCTTCCCTTCCCGTCCTTCGGCCCTTTACTTCCCTTCCGTCTTCCTGTCCGTTGCCCTTCCCTTCCCCTCTGTCTTCCAAGCCTTCTTACTTGCCTTCCCTTCCATTCCTGTCCGTAGGCCCTTCCTTTCCCTCCTGCCTTCCTGTCCGTTTGCCATCCCTTCTTGTCCGGCCTACCGTCCATCTACACTTCTGTTCATTCGGTCTTCCTGTCCGTCTGCCCTTCCCTTCCCTTCCTTCTTCCAGTCGTTCGGCCATTTCCTTCCCCTCCGTCTACCAGGCCTTCTGACCTTGCTATCCATTCCGATCCCGTCCGTCTGCCCTTCCCTTCCCTTCCATTCCGCCTTTCTGTCCGTTTGCCCTTCCCTTCCTGTCTGGCTTCCTGTCCGTCTGCCCTTCTCTTCCCATCTGGCTTCCAGTCCGTTTGCCCATCACATCCTGTCCCATCCCTTCCCTTCCCTTGCCTTTACCTTCCCTTTTGTCTCCCAGTCCGTCTGCCCTTCCCTTCCTCTCCATCTTCCAGGCCGTCTGCCCTTCCCTTCCATTCAGCTTCCAGGCCGTCTGCTTTTCCTTTCCCTTCTGTCTTCCAGTGCGTCTGCCCATTCCTTCCCCTCCGTCTTCCAGGCCTTCTGACCTTGCTTTCCATTCTGGCTTCCCATCCGTCTGCCCTTCCCTTCCTTTCCGGCTTCTAGTCCGTTTGCCCTTCCCTTCCCCTCCCTATGCCCGACCTTCTGACCTTACCTTCCATTCCGGCTTCACGTCCATCTGCCCTTCCCTTCCCCCTTCCTGTCCGTCTGCCCTTCTCTTCCATTACGTCTTCCAGTCCATCTGCATTTTCCCTTCCCGTCTGGCTTCCAGTCCTTCAGCATTTTGCTTCCCGTCTGTCTGCCCTTCCCTTCCTGTCTAGCCTCTAGTCTGTTTGCCCTTCTCTTTTCATCCGTCTGCCTTTCCCTTCCGTCTTCCAGTCCCTTTGCCATTCCCTTCCCTTCCATTTCCCAGTCCTTCTGACCTTCCCTTCCCTTCCGTCTTCCAGGCCCTCTGACCTTCCCTTCCTCTCCGGCTTCCTGTCCGTTTGCCCTTCTGTTCAACTCCGTCTTCACTGCATTTTCCCTTCCTTTCCTGTATATCTGCCCTTCCCTTCCCTTCTGTCTTCCAGGCCGTCTGCCCTTCCTTTCCCTTCCTTTCCGGCTTCCAGTCCGTTTACCCTTCCCTTCCCCTCCCTATGCCCGGCCTTCTGACCTTACCTTCCATTCCGGCTTCACGTCCATCTGCCCTTCCCTTCCCTTCCACCTTCCTGTCCGTTTGCCCTTCTCTTCCATTACGTCTTCCAGTCCATCTGCATTTTCCCTTCCCGACTGGCTTCCAGTCCTTCAGCATTTTGCTTCCCGTCTGTCTGCCCTTCCCTTCCTGTCCAGCCTCTAGTCTGTTTGCCCTTCTCTTCTCATCCGTCTGCCTTTCCCTTCCGTCTTCCAGTCCGTTTGCCCTTCCCCTCCCTTCCTTTGTGCTTCCCTTCCCTTCCGTCTCCCAGGCCGTCTGACCTTCCCTTCCCTTCCGTCTTTCAGTCCGTTTTTCCTTCCCTTCCCTTCCGTCTTCCAGTCCGTTTGCCCTTCCTTTCCCGTCCAGCTTCTCTTCCGTCTGCCCTTCTCTTCCCGTCCAGCTTCTTGTCCTTCTCCCCTTCCATTCCGTCTTACTGTCTCTCCCTCCCTTCTCTCTTTTTGTCTGTCTTCCCTTCCCTTCCACTTCCCTACTCTGTTCCCTTCCCTGCCCTTTAGGCTGCCCATCTGTCTTGCTTTCCTTTCCCTTCCGGCATCCTGTCTCTCCCCTCTTCCCTGCTCTTGGGGATTCCTGTCCGTCTGCCTTTCCATTCCGTCTTCCAGTCCGTTTGCCCTTCCCTTCCCCTCCGTCTTCCAGGCCTTCTGACCTTGCCTTCCATTCCGGCTTCCGTCTAACCTTCCTGTCCGTCTGCCCTTTTCTTCCTGTCTGGCTTCCAGTCATTCTGCCTTTAACTTCCTGTCCGTCTGCCCTTCCCTTCCAATCCGTCTTCTAGTCCGTTTGCCCTTCCCTTCCCGTCCTTCGGGCCTTTACTTCCCTTCCGTCTTCCAGTCCGTTTGCCCTTCCCTTCCCCTCTGTCTTCCAAGCCTTCTTACTTGCCTTCCCTTCCATTCCTGTCCGTAGGCCCTTCCTTTCCCTCCTGCCTTCCTGTCCGTTTGCCATCCCTTCTTGTCCGGCCTACCGTCCATCTACACTTCTGTTCATTCGGTCTTCCTGTCCGTCTGCCCTTCCCTTCCCTTCCTTCTTCCAGTCGTTCGGCCATTTCCTTCCCCTCCGTCTACCAGGCCTTCTGACCTTGCTATCCATTCCGATCCCGTCCGTCTGCCCTTCCCTTCCCTTCCATTCCGCCTTTCTGTCCGTTTGCCCTTCCCTTCCTGTCTGGCTTCCTGTCCGTCTGCCCTTCTCTTCCCATCTGGCTTCCAGTCCGTTTGCCCATCACATCCTGTCCCATCCCTTCCCTTCCCTTGCCTTTACCTTCCCTTTTGTCTCCCAGTCTGTCTGCCCTTCCCTTCCTGTCCATCTTCCAGGCCGTCTGCCCTTCCCTTCCATTCAGCTTCCAGGCCGTCTGCTTTTCCTTTCCCTTCTGTCTTCCAGTGCGTTGCCCATTCCTTCCCCTCCGTCTTCCAGGCCTTCTGACCTTGCTTTCCATTCTGGCTTCCCGTCCGTCTGCCCTTCCCTTCCTTTCCGGCTTCTAGTCCGTTTGCCCTTCCCTTCCCCTCCCTATGCCCGGCCTTCTGACCTTACCTTCCATTCCGGCTTCACGTCCATCTGCCCTTCCCTTCCACCTTCCTGTCCGTCTGCCCTTCTCTTCCATTACGTCTTCCAGTCCATCTGCATTTTCCCTTCCCGTCTGGCTTCCAGTCGTTCAGCATTTTGCTTCCCGTCTGTCTGCCCTTCCCTTCCTGTCTAGCCTCTAGTCTGTTTGCCCTTCTCTTCTCATCCATCTGCCTTTCCCTTCCGTCTTCCAGTCCCTTTGCCATTCCCTTCCCTTCCGTTTCCCAGTCCTTCTGACCTTCCCTTCCCTTCCGTCTTTCAGGCCGTCTGACCTTCCCTTCCTCTCCGGCTTCCTGTCCCTTTGCCCTTCTGTTCAATTCCGTCTTCACTGCATTTTCCCTTCCTTTCCTGTATATCTACCCTTCCCTTCCCTTCTGTCTTCCAGGCCGTCTGCCCTTCCGTTCCCTTCCGTCTTCCAGTCCGTTTACCCTTCCCTTCCACTCCGTCTTCCAGGCCTTCTGACCTTGCCTTCCGTTCCGGCTTCCCTCTAACCTTCCTGTCCGTCTGCCCTTTTCTTCCTGTCTGGCTTCCAGTCATTCTGGCTTTAACTTCCTGTCCATCTTCCCTTCCCTTCCAATCCGTCTTCTAGTCCGTTTGCCCTTCCCTTCCCTTCCGTCTTTCAGGCCTTCTGACCTTCCCATTACGTCCATGTTCCTGTCCAATTGCCCTTCCCTTCCCGTCCTTCGGGCCTTTACTTCCCTTCCGTCTTCCTGTCCGTTGCCCTTCCCTTCCCCTCTGTCTTCCAAGCCTTCTTACTTGCCTTCCCTTCCATTCCTGTCCGTAGGCCCTTCCTTTCCCTCCTGCCTTCCTGTCCGTTTGCCATCCCTTCTTGTCCGGCCTACCGTCCATCTACACTTCTGTTCATTCGGTCTTCCTGTCCGTCTGCCCTTCCCTTCCCTTCCTTCTTCCAGTCGTTCGGCCATTTCCTTCCCCTCCGTCTACCAGGCCTTCTGACCTTGCTATCCATTCCGATCCCGTCCGTCTGCCCTTCCCTTCCCTTCCATTCTGCCTTTCTGTCCGTTTGCCCTTCCCTTCCTGTCTGGCTTCCTGTCCGTCTGCCCTTCTCTTCCCATCTGGCTTCCAGTCCGTTTGCCCATCACATCCTGTCCCATCCCTTCCCTTCCCTTGCCTTTACCTTCCCTTTCGTCTCCCAGTCCGTCTGCCCTTCCCTTCCTGTCCATCTTCCAGGCCGTCTGCCCTTCCCTTCCATTCAGCTTCCAGGCTGTCTGCTTTTCCTTTCCCTTCTGTCTTCCAGTGCGACTGCCCATTCCTTCCCCTCCGTCTTCCAGGCCTTCTGACCTTGCTTTCCATTCTGGCTTCCAGTCCGTTTGCCCTTCCCCTCCCTTCCTTTGTCCTTCCCTTCCCTTCCGTCTTCCAGGCCGTCTGACCTTCCCTTCCTCTCCGGCTTCCTGTCCGTTTGCCCTTCTGTTCAACTCCGTCTTCACTGCATTTTCCCTTCCTTTCCTGTATATCTGCCCTTCCCTTCCCTTCTGTCTTCCAGGCCGTCTGCCCTTCCTTTCCCTTCCTTTCTGGCTTCCAGTCCGTTTACCCTTCCCTTCCCCTCCCTATGCCCGGCCTTCTGACCTTACCTTCCATTCCGGCTTCACGTCCATCTGCCCTTCCCTTCCACCTTCCTGTCCGTTTGCCCTTCTCTTCCATTACGTCTTCCAGTCCATCTGCATTTTCCCTTCCCGACTGGCTTCCAGTCCTTCAGCATTTTGCTTCCCGTCTGTCTGCCCTTCCCTTCCTGTTCAGCCTCTAGTCTGTTTGCCCTTCTCTTCTCATCCGTCTGCCTTTCCCTTCCGTCTTCCAGTCCGTTTGCCCTTCCCCTCCCTTCCTTTGTGCTTCCCTTCCCTTCCGTCTTTCAGTCCGTTTTTCCTTCCCTTCCCTTCCGTCTTCCAGTCCGTTTGCCCTTCCTTTCCCGTCCAGCTTCCCTTCCGTCTGCCCTTCTCTTCCCGTCCAGCTTCTTGTCCTTCTCCCCTTCCATTCCGTCTTACTGTCTCTCCCTCCCTTCTCTCTTTTTGTCTGTCTTCCCTTCCCTTCCACTTCCCTACTCTGTTCCCTTCCCTGCCCTTTAGGCTGCCCATCTGTCTTGCTTTCCTTTCCCTTCTGGCATCCTGTCTCTCCCCTCTTCCCTGCTCTTGGGGATTCCTGTCCGTCTGCCTTTCCATTCCGTCTTCCAGTCCGTTTGCCCTTCCCTTCCCCTCCGTCTTCCAGGCCTTCTGACCTTTCCTTCCATTCCGGCTTCCCTCTAACCTTCCTGTCCGTCTGCCCTTTTCTTCCTGTCTGGCTTCCAGTCATTCTGCCTTTAACTTCCTGTCCGTCTGCCCTTCCCTTCCAATCCGTCTTCTAGTCTGTTGGCCCTTCCCTTCCCTTCCGTCTTTCAGGCCGTCTGACCTTGCGTTCCTCTCCGTCTTCCAGTCCGTTTGCCCTTCCCCTCCCTTCCTTTGTGCTTCCCTTCTCTTCTTTCTCCCAGGCCGTCTGACCTTCTCTTCCCTTCCGTCTTTCAGTCCGTTTTTCCTTCCCTTCCCTTCTGTCTTCCAGTCCGTCTGCCCTTCCTTTCCCTTCCGTCTTCCAGTCCGTTTACCCTTCCCTTCCCCTCCCTATGCCCGGCCTTCTGCCCTTCTCTTCCATTCCGGCTTCACGTCCATCTGCCCTTCCCTTCCATTCCACCTTCCTGTCCGTCTGCCCTTCTCTTCCATTACGTCTTCCAGTCCATCTGCATTTTCCCTTCCCGTTTGGCTTCCAGTCCTTCAGCATTTTGCTTCCCATCTCTCTGCCCTTTCCTTCCTGTCCAGCCTCTAGTCTGTTTGCCCTTCTCTTCTCATCCGTCTGCCTTTCCCTTCCGTCTTCCAGTCCGTTTGCCCTTCCCCTCCCTTCCTTTGTCCTTCCCTTCCCTTCCGTCTCCCAGTCCTTCTGACCTTCCCTTCCCTTCCGTCTTTCAGGAAGTCTGACCTTCCTTTCCTCTCCGTCTTCCAGTCCGTTTGCCCTTCCCCTCCCTTCCTTTGTGCTTCCCTTCCCTTCTGTCTCCCAGGCCTTCTGACCTTCTCTTCCCTTCCGTCTTCCAGTCCGTTTGCCCTTCCTTTCCCGTCCAGCTTCCCTTCCGTCTGCCCTTCTCTTCCCGTCCAGCTTCTTGTCCTTCTCCCCTTCCATTCCGTCTTACTGTCTCTCCCTCCCTTCTCTCTTTTTGTCTGTCTTCCCTTCCCTTCCACTTCCCTACTCTGTTTCCTTCCCTGCCCTTTAGGCTGCCCATCTGTCTTGCTTTCCTTTCCCTTCCGGCATCCTGTCTCTCCCCTCTTCCCTGCTCTTGGGGATTCCTGTCCGTCTGCCTTTCCATTCCGTCTTCCAGTCCGTTTGCCCTTCCCTTCCCCTCCGTCTTCAAGGCCTTCTGACCTTGCCTTCCACTCCGGCTTCCCTCTAACCTTCCTGTCCGTCTGCCCTTTTCTTCCTGTCTGGCTTCCAGTCATTCTGCCTTTAACTTCCTGTCCGTCTGCACTTCCCTTCCAATCCGTCTTCTAGTCCGTTTACCCTTCCCTTCCCTTCCGTCTTTCAGGCCGTCTGACCTTCCGTTCCTCTCCGTCTTCCAGTCCGTTTGCCCTTCCCCTCCCTTCCTTTGTGCTTCCCTTCCCTTCTGTCTCCCAGGCCGTCTGACCTTCTCTTCCCTTCCGTCTTTCAGTCCGTTTTTCCTTCCCTTCCCTTCTGTCTTCCAGTCCGTCTTCCCTTCCTTTCCCTTCCGTCTTCCAGTCCGTTTACCCTTCCCTTCCCCTCCCTATGCCCGGCCTTCTGACCTTACCTTCCTGTCCGGCTTCACGTCCACCTGCCCTTCCCTTCCCTTCCACCTTCCTGTCCTTCTGCCCTTCTCTTCCATTACGTCTTCCAGTCCATCTGCATTTTCCCTTCCCGTCTGGCTTCCAGTCCTTCAGCATTTTGCTTCCCGTCTGTCTGCCCTTCCCTTCCCATCCGTCTTCTAGTCTGTTTGCCCTTCTCTTCTCATCCGTCTGCCTTTCCCTTCCGTCTTCCAGTCAGTTTGCCCTTCCCCTCCCTTCCTTTGTCCTTCCCTTCCCTTCCGTCTCCCAGTCCTTCTGACCTTCCCTTCCCTTCCGTCTTTCAGGCCGTCTGACCTTCCTTTCCTCTCCGTCTTCCAGTCCGTTTGCCCTTCCCCTCCCTTCCTTTGTGCTTCCCTTCCCTTCTGTCTCCCAGGCCTTCTGACCTTCTCTTCCATTCCGTCTTTCAGTCCGTTTTTCCTTCCCTTCCCTTCCGTCTTCCAGTCCGTTTGCCCTTCCTTTCCCGTCCAGCTTCCCTTCCGTCTGCCCTTCTCTTCCCGTCCAGCTTCTTGTCCTTCTCCCCTTCCATTCCGTCTTACTGTCTCTCCCTCCCTTCTCTCTTTTTGTCTGTCTTCCCTTCCCTTCCACTTCCCTACTCTGTTCCCTTCCCTGCCCTTTAGGCTGCCCATCTGTCTTGCTTTCCTTTCCCTTCCGGCATCCTGTCTCTCCCCTCTTCCCTGCTCTTGGGGATTCCTGTCCGTCTGCCTTTCCATTCCGTCTTCCAGTCCGTTTGCCCTTCCCTTCCCCTCCGTCTTCCAGGCCTTCTGACCTTGCCTTCCATTCCGGCTTCCCTCTAACCTTCCTGTCCGTCTGCCCTTTTCTTCCTGTCTGGCTTCCAGTCATTCTGCCTTTAACTTCCTGTCCGTCTGCCCTTCCCTTCCAATCCGTCTTCTAGTCCGTTTGCCCTTCCTTTCCCTTCCGTCTTCCAGTCCGTTTACCCTTCCCTTCCCCTCCCTATGCCCGGCCTTCTGACCTTACCTTCCATTCCGGCTTCACGTCCATCTGCCCTTCCCTTCCCTTCCACCTTCCTGTCCGTCTGCCCTTCTCTTCCATTATGTCTTCCAGTCCATCTGCATTTTCCCTTCCCGTCTGGCTTCCAGTCCTTCAGCATTTTGCTTCCCGTCTGTCTGCCCTTCCCTTCCTGTCCAGCCTCTAGTCTGTTTGCCCTTCTCTTCTCATCCGTCTGCCTTTCCCTTCCGTCTTCCAGTCTGTTTGCCCTTCCCCTCCCTTCCTTTGTCCTTCCCTTCCCTTCTGTCTCCCAGTCCTTCTGACCTTCCCTTCCCTTCCGTCTTTCAGGCCATCTGACCTTCCTTTCCTCTCCGTCTTCCAGTCCGTTTGCCCTTCCCCTCCCTTCCTTTGTGCTTCCCTTCCCTTCTGTCTCCCAGGACTTCTGACCTTCTCTTCCCTTCCGTCTTTCAGTCCGTTTTTCCTTCCCTTCCCTTCCGTCTTCCAGTCCGTTTGCCCTTCCTTTCCCGTCCAGCTTCCCTTCCGTCTGCCCTTCTCTTCCCGTCCAGCTTCTTGTCCTTCTCCCCTTCCATTCCGTCTTACTGTCTCTCCCTCCCTTCTCTCTTTTTGTCTGTCTTCCCTTCCCTTCCACTTCCCTACTCTGTTTCCTTCCCTGCCCTTTAGGCTGCCCATCTGTCTTGCTTTCCTTTCCCTTCCGGCATCCTGTCTCTCCCCTCTTCCCTGCTCTTGGGGATTCCTGTCCGTCTGCCTTTCCATTCCGTCTTCCAGTCCGTTTGCCCTTCCCTTCCCCTCCGTCTTCCAGGCCTTCTGACCTTGCCTTCCATTCCGGCTTCCCTCTAACCTTCCTGTCCATCTGCCCTTTTCTTCCTGTCTGGCTTCCAGTCATTCTGCCTTTAACTTCCTGTCCGTCTGCACTTCCCTTCCAATCCGTCTTCTAGTCTGTTTGCCCTTCCCTTCCCTTCTTTCTCCCAGGCCGTCTGACCTTCTCTTCCATTCCGTCTTCCAGTCCGTTTGCCCTTCCCTTCCCCTCCGTCTTCCAGGCCTTCTGACCTTGCCTTCCATTCCGGCTTCCCTCTAACCTTCCTGTCCGTCTGCCCTTTTCTTCCTGTCTGGCTTCCAGTCATTCTGCCTTTAACTTTCTGTCGGATTGCCCTTCCCTTCCAATCCGTCTTCTAGTCTGTTGGCCCTTCCCTTCCCTTCCGTCTTTCAGGCCGTCTGACCTTCCGTTCCTCTCCGTCTTCCAGTCCGTTTGCCCTTCCCCTCCCTTCCTTTGTGCTTCCCTTCTCTTCTTTCTCCCAGGCCGTCTGACCTTCTCTTCCCTTCCGTCTTTCAGTCCGTTTTTCCTTCCCATCCTGTCCATCTTCCAGACCGTCTGCCCTGCCTTTCCCTTCCGTCTTCCAGTCCGTTTACCCTTCCCTTCCCCTCCCTATGCCCGGACTTCTGACCTTACCTTCCATTCCGGCTTCACGTCCATCTGCCCTTCCCTTCCACATTCCTGTCCGTCTGCCCTTCTCTTCCATTACGTCTTCCAGTCCATCTGCATTTTCCCTTCCCGTCTGGCTTCCAGTCCTTCAGCATTTTGCTTCCCGTCTGTCTGCCCTTCCCTTCCCATCCGTCTTCTAGTCTGTTTGCCCTTCTCTTCTCATCCGTCTGCCTTTCCCTTCCGTCTTCCAGTCCGTTTGCCCTTCCCCTCCCTTCCTTTGTCCTTCCCTTCCCTTCCGTCTCCCAGTCCTTCTGACCTTCCCTTCCCTTCCGTCTTTCAGGCCGTCTGACCTTCCTTTCCTCTCCGTCTTCCAGTCCGTTTGCCCTTCCCCTCCCTTCCTTTGTGCTTCCCTTCCCTTCTGTCTCCCAGGCCGTCTGATCTTCTCTTCCCTTCCGTCTTCCAGTCCGTTTGCCCTTCCTTTCCCGTCCAGCTTCCCTTCCGTCTGCCCTTCTCTTCCCGTCTAGCTTCTTGTCCTTCTCCCCTTCCATTCCGTCTTACTGTCTCTCCCTCCCTTCTCTCTTTTTGTCTGTCTTCCCTTCCCTTCCACTTCCCTACTCTGTTTCCTTCCCTGCCCTTTAGGCTGCCCATCTGTCTTGCTTTCCTTTCCCTTCCGGCATCCTGTCTCTCCCCTCTTCCCTGCTCTTGGGGATTCCTGTCCGTCTGCCTTTCCATTCCGTCTTCCAGTCCGTTTGCCCTTCCCTTCCACTCCGTCTTCCAGGCCTTCTGACCTTGCCTTCCATTCCGGCTTCCCTCTAACCTTCCTGTCCGTCTGCCCTTTTCTTCCTGTCTGGCTTCCAGTCATTCTGCCTTTAACTTCCTGTCCGTCTGCCCTTCCCTTCCAATCCGTCTTCTAGTCCGTTTGCCCTTCCCTTCCCGTCCTTCGGGCCTTTACTTCCCTTCCGTCTTCCAGTCCGTTTGCCCTTCCCTTCCCCTCTGTCTTCCAAGCCTTCTTACTTGCCTTCCCTTCCATTCCTGTCCGTAGGCCCTTCCTTTCCCTCCTGCCTTCCTGTCCGTTTGCCATCCCTTCTTGTCCGGCCTACCGTCCATCTACACTTCTGTTCATTCGGTCTTCCTGTCCGTCTGCCCTTCCCTTCCCTTCCTTCTTCCAGTCGTTCGGCCATTTCCTTCCCCTCTGTCTACCAGGCCTTCTGACCTTGCTATCCATTCCGATCCCGTCCGTCTGCCCTTCCCTTCCCTTCCATTCTGCCTTTCTGTCCGTTTGCCCTTCCCTTCCTGTCTGGCTTCCTGTCCGTCTGCCCTTCTCTTCCCATCTGGCTTCCAGTCCGTTTGCCCATCACATCCTGTCCCATCCCTTCCCTTCCCTTGCCTTTACCTTCCCTTTTGTCTCCCAGTCTGTCTGCCCTTCCCTTCCTGTCCATCTTCCAGGCCGTCTGCCCTTCCCTTCCATTCAGCTTCCAGGCCGTCTGCTTTTCCTTTCCCTTCTGTCTTCCAGTGCGTTGCCCATTCCTTCCCCTCCGTCTTCCAGGCCTTCTGACCTTGCTTTCCATTCTGGCTTCCCGTCCGTCTGCCCTTCCCTTCCTTTCCGGCTTCTAGTCCGTTTGCCCTTCCCTTCCCCTCCCTATGCCCGGCCTTCTGACCTTACCTTCCATTCCGGCTTCACGTCCATCTGCCCTTCCCTTCCACCTTCCTGTCCGTCTGCCCTTCTCTTCCATTACGTCTTCCAGTCCATCTGCATTTTCCCTTCCCGTCTGGCTTCCAGTCCTTCAGCATTTTGCTTCCCGTCTGTCTGCCCTTCCCTTCCCATCCGTCTTCTAGTCTGTTTGCCCTTCTCTTCTCATCCATCTGCCTTTCCCTTCCGTCTTCCAGTCCCTTTGCCATTCCCTTCCCTTCCGTTTCCCAGTCCTTCTGACCTTCCCTTCCCTTCCATCTTTCAGGTAGTCTGACCTTCCCTTCCTCTCCGGCTTCCTATCCCTTTGCCCTTCTGTTCAATTCCGTCTTCACTGCATTTTCCCTTCCTTTCCTGTATATCTACCCTTCCCTTCCCTTCTGTCTTCCAGGCCGTCTGCCCTTCCGTTCCCTTCCGTCTTCCAGTCCGTTTACCCTTCCCTTCCCCTCCGTCTTCCAGGCCTTCTGACCTTGCCTTCCATTCCGGCTTCCCTCTAACCTTCCTGTCCGTCTGCCCTTTTCTTCCTGTCTGGCTTCCAGTCATTCTGCCTTTAACTTCCTGTCCATCTGCCCTTCCCTTCCAATCCGTCTTCTAGTCCGTTTGCCCTTCCCTTCCCTTCCGTCTTTCAGGCCTTCTGACCTTCCCATTACGTTTATGTTCCTGTCCAATTGCCCTTCCCTTCCCGTCCTTCGGACCTTTACTTCCCTTCCGTCTTCCTGTCCGTTGCCCTTCCCTTCCCCTCTGTCTTCCAAGCCTTCTTACTTGCCTTCCCTTCCATTCCTGTCCGTAGGCCCTTCCTTTCCCTCCTGCCTTCCTGTCCGTTTGCCATCCCTTCTTGTCCGGCCTACCGTCCATCTACACTTCTGTTCATTCGGTCTTCCTGTCCGTCTGCCCTTCCCTTCCCTTCCTTCTTCCAGTCGTTCGGCCATTTCCTTCCCCTCCGTCTACCAGGCCTTCTGACCTTGCTATCCATTCCGATCCCGTCCGTCTGCCCTTCCCTTCCCTTCCATTCTGCCTTTCTGTCCGTTTGCCCTTCCCTTCCTGTCTGGCTTCCTGTCCGTCTGCCCTTCTCTTCCCATCTGGCTTCCAGTCCGTTTGCCCATCACATCCTGTCCCATCCCTTCCCTTCCCTTGCCTTTACCTTCCCTTTCGTCTCCCAGTCCGTCTGCCCTTCCCTTCCTGTCCATCTTCCAGGCCGTCTGCCCTTCCCTTCCATTCAGCTTCCAGGCTGTCTGCTTTTCCTTTCCCTTCTGTCTTCCAGTGCGTCTGCCCATTCCTTCCCCTCCGTCTTCCAGGCCTTCTGACCTTGCTTTCCATTCTGGCTTCCAGTCCGTTTGCCCTTCCCCTCCCTTCCTTTGTCCTTCCCTTCCCTTCCGTCTTCCAGGCCGTCTGACCTTCCCTTCCTCTCCGGCTTCCTGTCCGTTTGCCCTTCTGTTCAACTCCGTCTTCACTGCATTTTCCCTTCCTTTCCTGTATATCTGCCCTTCCCTTCCCTTCTGTCTTCCAGGCCGTCTGCCCTTCCTTTCCCTTCCTTTCCGGCTTCCAGTCCGTTTACCCTTCCCTTCCCCTCCCTATGCCCGGCCTTCTGACCTTACCTTCCATTCCGGCTTCACGTCCATCTGCCCTTCCCTTCCACCTTCCTGTCCGTTTGCCCTTCTCTTCCATTACGTCTTCCAGTCCATCTGCATTTTCCCTTCCCGACTGGCTTCCAGTCCTTCAGCATTTTGCTTCCCGTCTGTCTGCCCTTCCCTTCCTGTCCAGCCTCTAGTCTGTTTGCCCTTCTCTTCTCATCCGTCTGCCTTTCCCTTCCGTCTTCCAGTCCGTTTGCCCTTCCCCTCCCTTCCTTTGTGCTTCCCTTCCCTTCTGTCTCCCAGGCCGTCTGACCTTCCCTTCCCTTCCGTCTTTCAGTCCGTTTTTCCTTCCCTTCCCTTCCGTCTTCCAGTCCGTTTGCCCTTCCTTTCCCGTCCAGCTTCCCTTCCGTCTGCCCTTCTCTTCCCGTCCAGCTTCTTGTCCTTCTCCCCTTCCATTCCGTCTTACTGTCTCTCCCTCCCTTCTCTCTTTTTGTCTGTCTTCCCTTCCCTTCCACTTCCCTACTCTGTTCCCTTCCCTGCCCTTTAGGCTGCCCATCTGTCTTGCTTTCCTTTCCCTTCCGGCATCCTGTCTCTCCCCTCTTCCCTGCTCTTGGGGATTCCTGTCCGTCTGCCTTTCCATTCCGTCTTCCAGTCCGTTTGCCCTTCCCTTCCCCTCCGTCTTCCAGGCCTTCTGACCTTGCCTTCCATTCCGGCTTCCCTCTAACCTTCCTGTCCGTCTGCCCTTTTCTTCCTGTCTGGCTTCCAGTCATTCTGCCTTTAACTTCCTATCCGTCTGCCCTTCCCTTCCAATCCGTCTTCTAGTCTGTTGGCCCTTCCCTTCCCTTCCGTCTTTCAGGCCGTATGACCTTCCGTTCCTCTCCGTCTTCCAGTCCGTTTGCCCTTCCCCTCCCTTCCTTTGTGCTGCCCTTCCCTTCTGTCTCCCAGGCCATCTGACCTTCCCTTCCCTTCCGTCTTCCAGTCCGTTTGCCCTTCCCTTCCCCTCCGTCTTCCAGGCCTTCTGACCTTGCCTTCCATTCCGGCTTCCCTCTAACCTTCCTGTCCATCTGCCCTTTTCTTCCTGTCTGGCTTCCAGTCATTCTGCCTTTAACTTCCTGTCCGTCTGCACTTCCCTTCCAATCCGTCTTCTAGTCTGTTTGCCCTTCCCTTCCCTTCTTTCTCCCAGGCCGTCTGACCTTCTCTTCCCTTCCGTCTTTCAGTCCGTTTTTCCTTCCCTTCCCTTCTGTCTTCCAGGCCGTCTTCCCTTCCTTTCCCTTCCGTCTTCCAGTCCGTTTACCCTTCCCTTCCCCTCCCTATGCCCGGCCTTCTGACCTTACCTTCCTGTCCGGCTTCACGTCCACCTGCCCTTCCCTTCCCTTCCACCTTCCTGTCCTTCTGCCCTTCTCTTCCATTACGTCTTCCAGTCCATCTGCATTTTCCCTTCCCGTCTGGCTTCCAGTCCTTCAGCATTTTGCTTCCCGTCTGTCTGCCCTTCCTTCCATCCGTCTTCTAGTCTGTTTGCCCTTCTCTTCTCATCTGTCTGCCTTTCCCTTCCGTCTTCCAGTCCGTTTGCCCTTCCCCTCCTTCCTTTGTCCTTCCCTTCCCTTCCGTCTCCCAGTCCTTCTGACCTTCCCTTCCCTTCCGTCTTTCAGGCCGTCTGACCTTCCTTTCCTCTCCGTCTTCCAGTCCGTTTGCCCTTCCCCTCCCTTCCTTTGTGCTTCCCTTCCCTTCTGTCTCCCAGGCCGTCTGACCTTCTCTTCCCTTCCGTCTTTCAGTCCGTTTTTCCTTCCCTTCCCTTCCGTCTTCCAGTCCGTTTGCCCTTCCTTTCCCGTCCAGCTTCCCTTCCGTCTGCCCTTCTCTTCCCGTCCAGCTTCTTGTCCTTCTCCCCTTCCATTCCGTCTTACTGTCTCTCCCTCCCTTCTCTCTTTTTGTCTGTCTTCCCTTCCCTTCCACTTCCCTACTCTGTTCCCTTCCCTGCCCTTTAGGCTGCCCATCTGTCTTGCTTTCCTTTCCCTTCCGGCATCCTGTCTCTCCCCTCTTCCCTGCTCTTGGGGATTCCTGTCCGTCTGCCTTTCCATTCCGTCTTCCAGTCCGTTTGCCCTTCCCTTCCCCTCCGTCTTCCAGGCCTTCTGACCTTGCCTTCCATTCCGGCTTCCCTCTAACCTTCCTGTCCGTCTGCCCTTTTCTTCCTGTCTGGCTTCCAGTCATTCTGCCTTTAACTTCGTCGTCTGCACTTCCCTTCCAATCCGTCTTAGTCGTTTGCCCTTCCCTTCCCTTCTTCTCCCAGGCCGTCTGACCTTCTCTTCCCTTCCGTCTTCAGTCCGTTTTTCCTTCCCTCTGTCTTCCAGCCGTCTTCCTTCCTTTCCCTTCCGTCTTCCAGTCCGTTTACCCTTCCCTTCCCCTCCCTATGCCCGGCCTTCTGACCTTACCTTCCTGTCCGGCTTCACGTCCATCTGCCCTTCCCTTCCCTTCCACCTTCCTGTCCGTCTGCCCTTCTCTTCCATTACGTCTTCCAGTCCATCTGCATTTTCCCTTCCCGTCTGGCTTCCAGTCCTTCAGCATTTTGCTTCCCGTCTGTCTGCCCTTCCCTTCCCATCCGTCTCTAGTCTGTTTGCCCTTCTCTTCTCATCCGTCTGCCTTTCCCTTCCGTCTTCCAGTCTGTTTGCCCTTCCCCTCCCTTCCTTTGTCCTTCCCTTGCCTTTCGTCTCCCAGTCCTTCTGACCTTCCCTTCCCTTCCGTCTTTCAGGCCATCTGACCTTCCTTTCCTCTCCGTCTTCCAGTCCGTTTGCCCTTCCCCTCCCTTCCTTTGTGCTTCCCTTCCCTTCTGTCTCCCAGGCCTTCTGACCTTCTCTTCCCTTCCGTCTTTCAGTCCGTTTTTCCTTCCCTTCCCTTCCGTCTTCCAGTCCGTTTGCCCTTCCTTTCCCGTCCAGCTTCCCTTCCGTCTGCCCTTCTCTTCCCGTCCAGCTTCTTGTCCTTCTCCCCTTCCATTCCGTCTTACTGTCTCTCCCTCCCTTCTCTCTTTTTGTCTGTCTTCCCTTCCACTTCCCTACTCTGTTCCCTTCCCTGCCCTTTAGGCTGCCCATCTGTCTTGCTTTCCTTTCCCTTCCGGCATCCTGTCTCTCCCCTCTTCCCTGCTCTTGGGGATTCCTGTCCGTCTGCCTTTCCATTCCGTCTTCCAGTCCGTTTGCCCTTCCCTTCCACTCCGTCTTCCAGGCCTTCTGACCTTGCCTTCCATTCCGGCTTCCCTCTAACCTTCCTGTCCGTCTGCCCTTTTCTTCCTGTCTGGCTTCCAGTCATTCTGCCTTTAACTTCCTGTCCGTCTGCCCTTCCCTTCCAATCCGTCTTCTAGTCCGTTTGCCCTTCCCTTCCCTTCTCCTCAGGCCGTCTGACCTTCTCTTCCCTTCCGTCTTTCCAGTCCGTTTTCCCTTCCTTTCCCTTCTGTCTTCCAGGCCGTCTTCCCTTCCTTCCCTTCCGTCTTCCAGTCCGTTTACCCTTCCCTTCCTCCTGCCTATGCCCGTCCTTTGACCTTACCTTCCTGTCCGGCTTCACGTCCACCTGCCCTTCCTTCCCTTCACGTCTTCCTGTCCTTCTGCCCTTCCCTTCCTTCCTTCTTCCAGTCGTTCGGCCATTTCCTTCCCCTCCGTCTACCAGGCCTTCTGACCTTGCTATCCATTCCGATCCCGTCCGTCTGCCCTTCCCTTCCCTTCCATTCCGCCTTTCTGTCCGTTTGCCCTTCCCTTCCTGTCTGGCTTCCTGTCCGTCTGCCCTTCTCTTCCCATCTGGCTTCCAGTCCGTTTGCCCATCACATCCTGTCCCATCCCTTCCCTTCCCTTGCCTTTACCTTCCCTTTCGTCTCCCAGTCCGTCTGCCCTTCCCTTCCTGTCCATCTTCCAGGCCGTCTGCCCTTCCCTTCCATTCAGCTTCCAGGCCGTCTGCTTTTCCTTTCCCTTCTGTCTTCCAGTGCGTCTGCCCATTCCTTCCCCTCCGTCTTCCAGGCCTTCTGACCTTGCTTTCCATTCTGGCTTCCCGTCCGTCTGCCCTTCCCTTCCTTTCCGGCTTCTAGTCCGTTTGCCCTTCCCTTCCCCTCCCTATGCCCGGCCTTCTGACCTTACCTTCCATTCCGGCTTCACGTCCATCTGCCCTTCCCTTCCACCTTCCTGTCCGTCTGCCCTTCTCTTCCATTACGTCTTCCAGTCCATCTGCATT